>NW_022631010.1:16281228-16464509 GCF_010015895.1 Lontra canadensis
TTTCTGGTTCCATATAAATTTTAGGATTATTTGTTCCATTTCTTTGAAAAAAATGGATGGTACTTTGATAGAAATTGCATTAAATTTGTAGATTGCTTTAGGTAGCATAGACATTTTCACAATATTTATTCTTCCAATCCAGGAGCATGGAACATTTTTCCATTTCTTTGTGTCTTCCTCAATTTCTTTCATGAGTACTTTATAGTTTTCTGTGTATAGATTCTTAGTCTCTTTGGTTAGGTTTATTCCTAGGTATCTTATAGTTTTGGGTGCAATTGTAAATGGGATGGACTCCTTAATTTCTCTTTCTTCTGTCTTGTTGTTGGTGTAGAGAAATGCAACTGATTTCTGTGCATTGATTTTATATCCTGACACTTTACTGAATTCCTGTACCAGTTCTAGCAGTTTTGGAGTGGAGTCTTTTGGGTTTTCCACATATAGTATCATATCATCTGCAAAGAATGATAGTTTGACTTCTTCTTTGCTGATTTGGATGCCTTTAATTTCTTTTTGTTGTCTGATTGCTGAGGCTAGGACTTCTAGTACTATGTTGAATAGCAGTGGTGATAACGGACATCCCTGACATGTTCCTGACCTTAGCGGAAAAGCTTTCAGTTTTTCTCCATTGAGAATGATATTTGTGGTGGGTTTTTCATAGATGGCTTTGATAATATTGAGGTATGTGCCCTCTATCCCTAAACTTTGAAGAGTTTTGATCAGGAAGGGATGCTGTACTTTGTCAAATGCTTTTTCAGCATCTATGGAGAGTATCATATGGTTCTTGTTCTTTCTTTTATTAAAATGTTGTATCACATTGATTGATTTGCGGATGTTGAACCAACCTTGCAGCCCTGGAATAAATCCCACTTGGTCGTGGTGAATAATCCTTTTAATATACTGTTGAATCCTATTGGCTAGTATTTTGGTGAGAATTTTTGCATCTGTGTTCATGAAGGATATTGGTCTGTAGTTCTCTTTTTTGATGGGATCCTTGTCTGGTTTTGGGATTAAGGTGATGCTAGCCTCATAAAATGAGTTTGGAAGTTTTCCTTCCATTTCTATTTTTTGGAACAGTTTCAGGAGAATAGGAATTAGTTCTTCTTTAAATGTCTGGTAGAATTCCCCTGGGAAGCTGTCTGGCCCTGGGCTTTTGTTGGTTTGGAGATTTTTGATGACTGTTTCAATCTCCTTACTGGTTATGGGTCTGTTCAGGTTTTCTGTTTCTTCCTGGTTGTGGTAGTTTATATGTCTCTAGGAATGCATCCATTTCTTCCAGATTGTCAAATTTGTTGGCATAGGGTTGCTCATAGTATGTTCTTATAATTGTCTGTATTTCTTTGGTGTTAGTTGTGATCTCTCCTCTTTCATTCATGATTTTATTTATTTGGGTCCTTTCTCTTTTCTTTTTGATAAGTCTGGCCAGGGGTTTATCAATCTTATTAATTCTTTCAAAGAACCAGCTCCTAGTTTCGTTGATTTGTTCTATTGTTTTTTTTGGTTTCTATTTCATTGATTTCTGCTCTGATCTTTATGATTTCTCTTCTCCTGCTGTGTTTAGGGTTTCTTTCTTGTTCTTTCTCCAGCTCCTTTAGGCGTAGGGTTAGGTTGTGTACCTGAGACCTTTCTTGTTTCTTGAGAAAGGCTTGTACCGCTATATATTTTCCTCTCAGGACTGCCTTTGCTGTGTCCCACAGATTTTGAACCGTTGTGTTTTCATTATCGTTTGTTTCCATGACTTTTTTCAATTCTTCTTTAATTTCCTGGTTGACCCATTCATTCTTTAGAAGGATGCTGTTTAGTCTCCATGTATTTGGGTTCTTTCCAAATTTCCTCTTGTGAGTTCTAGCTTCAGAGCATTGTGGTCTGAAAATATGCAGGGAATGATCCCAATCTTTTGATACCGGTTGAGACCTGATTTAGGACCGAGGATGCGATCTATTCTGGAGAATTTTCATGTGCACTAGAGAAGAATGTGTATTCTGTTGCTTTGGGATGAAGTGTTCTGAATATATCTGTGATGTCCATCTGGTCCAGTGTGTCATTTAAGGCCTTTATTTCCTTGTTGATCTTTTGCTTGGATGATCTGTCCATTTCAGTGAGGGGAGTGTTAAAGTCCCCTACTATTATTGTATTATTGTGGATGTGTTTCTTTGATTTTGTTATTAATTGGTTTATATAGTTGGCTGCTCCCACGTTAGGGGCATAGATATTTACAATTGTTAGATCTTCTTGTTGGACAGATCCTTTGAGTATGATATAGTGTCCTTCCTCATCTCTTATTATAGTTTTTGGCTTAAAATCTAATTGATCTGATATAAGGATTGCCACTCCTGCTTTCTTCTGATGTCCATTAGCATGGTACATTCTTTTCCACCCCCTCACTTTAAATCCGAAGGTGTCTTTGGGTTTAAAATGAGTTTCTTGTAGGCAACATGTAGATGGGTTTTGTTTTTTTATCCATTCTGATACCCTTTGTCTTTTGATTGGGGCATTTAGCCCATTAACATTCAGGGTAACTATTGAGAGATATGAATTTAGTGCCATTGTATTGCCTGTAAGGTGACTGTTATTGTATATTGTTTCTGTTCCTTTCTGATCTACTAGTTTTAGGGTCTCTCTTTGCTTAGGGTACCCCTTTCAATATTTCCTGTAGAGCTGGTTTGGTGTTTGCAAATTCTTTCAGTTTTTGTTTGTCCTGGAAGCTTTTAATCTCTCCTTCTATTTTCAATGATAGCCTAGCTGAATATAGTATTCTTGGCTGCATGTTTTTCTCGTTTAGTGCTCTGAATATATCATGCCAGCTCTTTCTGGCCTGCCAGGTCTCTATGGATAAGTCTGCTGCCAATCTAATATTTTTACCATTGTATGTTACAGACTTCTTTTCCCAGGCTGCTTTCAGGATTTTATCTTTGTCACTAAGACTTGTAAATTTTACTATTAGGTGACGGGGTGTGGACCTATTCTTATTGATTTTGAGGGCGGTTCTCTGAACTTCCTGGATTTTGATGCTTGTTCCTTTGCCATATTGGGGAAATTCTCTCCAATAATTCTCTCCAATATACCTTCTGCTCCCCTCTCTCTTCTTCTTCTGGAAACCCAATTATTCTAATGTTGTTTCGTGTTATGGTGTCACTTATCTCTCGAATTCTCCCCTCGTGGTCCAGTAGCTGTTAGTCCCTCTTTTGCTCAGCTTCTTTATTCTCTGTCATTTGGTCTTCTATATTGCTAATTCTTTCTTCTGCCTCATTTATCCTAGCAGTGAGAGCCTCCATTTTTGATTGCACCTCATTAATAGCTTTTTTGATTTCAACTTGGTTAAATTTTAGTTCTTTTATTTCTCCAGAAAGGGCTTTTATCTCTCCAGAGAGGGTTTCTCTAATATCTTTCATGCCTTTTTCGAGCCCGGCTAGAACCTTGAGAATCGTCATTCTGAACTCTAGATCTGACATATTACCAATGTCTGTATTGATTAGGTCCCTAGCCTTCGGTACTGCCTCTTGTTCTTTTTTTTGTGGTGAATTTTTCTGCCTTGTCATTTTGTCCAGATAAGAGTATATGAAGGAGCAAGTAAAACACTAAAAGGGTGGCAACAACCCCAGGAAAATATGCTTTAGCCAAATCAGAAGAGATCCCAAATCGTGAGGCGGGGAGAAAGGGGATAAAAAGAGGTTCAGAAAGAAAAAAAAAAAAAAAGAAAGAAACAATTAAAAAAAGAAAACCAATAATGAAAAAATATAAAAAGGAAAAAAATATATATATATTAGATAAACTAGATAAAAAACGTTAAAAAAAAGAAAAGGGGAAAAGTTAAAAAAATTTAGCAGAAGAAGAGAAAAAAAAATTGAGAAAGAAAAAAAAATTAAATTAACTGCAAGGCTGAAGAATCATGGGGAGAAAGCCATGAGTTCTGTGCTTTGCTTTCTCCTCCTCTGGAATTCCCCTGCTCTCCTTGGTATTGAAACTGCACTCCTTGGTAGGTGAACTTGGTCCTGGCTGGGTTTCTTGTTGATCTTCTGGGGGAGGGGCCTGTTGTAGTGATTCTCAAGTGTCTTTGCCCCAGGTGGAGTTGCACCACCCTTACCAGGGGCCGGGCTGAGTAATCTGCTCGGGTTTGCTTTCGGGAGCTTTTGTTCCCTGAGCGTTTTCTGTAGAGTTCCGCCAGTCTCTGGCCCAGAGGAGCCGAGAGCCTGGGGCCCCACTCCTCAGTGCGCCCTCAGAGAACAGCGCCCAATAACTCCCATCCCCCTGGCTTCCAGCTGCGCTCCGAGCTGACTGAGCCTGAGACCGGTTCAAGGTAACCCTGAGCTTAGAGCTCACTCCTCGGCTCTGTTTCTGTAGCCGGCTTTCCCGTTCTAATACCTGTGAGCTCTGCAACACTCAGACACCCTGATCCTTCTGTGACCCTGCGGGACCTGAGGCCACACTGGCCCCGCGTGGGCTTCACCCCAGTTAAGCCTCTGGAGCGATGTCCCTCAGCGGAACAGACTTTTAAAAGTCCTGATTTTGTGCTCCGTTGCTCCGCCGCTTGCCGGGAGCCGGCCCCTCCCCCCGCGGTCTATCTTCCCTTCCCTTTGGATTCACTTCTCTGCCAGTCCTACCTTTCAGAAAGTGGTTGATTTTCTGTTTCTAGAATTGCTGTTCTTCTTCTCTTCGATCTCCCGTTGGATTTGTAGGTATTTGCAATCTTTAGATAAGCTCTTTAGCTCATCTCTCGCTACCTGAAGTAGTCTCAGCCTGCTACTTCTCCGCCATCTTGACTCCTCCCTGAGCATCTTTTTATATGCTTATGTGCCACCTGTATGCCTTCCTTGCAGAAATGTTTATTCAGATCCTTAGCTCACTTTTTAATTTGATTGTTTTCTTATTGTTGAGTTTTAAGAGTTCTTATATATTTTGTGTAACTGTGTTTTATCAGATACTTATCTTAGTCTTTGGCTTGCTTTTCTACCTTTTTTAAGCACTTTTATAGAGCAGAAGTTTTAATTTTAACAAACTTCATTTTATCATTTTTTTCAGTCATGGATCATGCTTTTGTTGTTGTATTTAAAAAAAAAAAAAATCCTCACCAACCCCAAAATCACCTAGATTTTTTCCTTTGTTAATTCCTAGAAGTTTTATACTTGCTTATTTTCTTTTTAAGGCTATGATCCATCTTGAGTTTATTTCTGTGAGCAATGTAAGATCTAGATTTTTTTTTAACGCATGTGGATGACTAGTAATTCTAGTACCAATTGTTGAAAAGACTGTTCCTGACTGCACTGTCTTTGCTGTTTTGTCAAAGATCGGTGAGTGTATTTGTGGGAGTATATTTTAGATTATTTGTTATTCCACTGATCTGTGTGTTTATTTCTTCATCACTATTACACTCTCTTGATTACTGTAACTTCACAGTATCTTAAATTGAGTGGTGCCGGTACTCTGACTTTGTCCTTTTTCAATATGTTTTAGTGATTCTGTGTCTATTACATTTTGGCATAAACTTTACAATTAGTTATAGTAAGTATCCATTAAATAACTGAGATTTTGTTTGGGATTGCAATGAATATATAGATCAAATTGGGAAAACTAACATTTTGAGAATATTGAGTCCTCTTATCCATGAACATGGAATATCTACTTTTTAATTTTTTATCTGAAATTTGTAATTTTCCTCATATACATCTTGTACCTATTTTGTTAGATTTGTACCTAAGTTTGTAATTTTTTATGTCATTGTACTTATGTAAATGATGCTATATTTTAGTTGTAAATTCCATTTGTTCATTGCTAGCATATCAGAAAGTAATTGATTTTTATATATTAATCTTATATCCTATAACCTTGCTACAACTGCTTATTAGTTCTAGAAATTTTTTTGTTATTGATTCTTCGGATTTTCTACATAGACAAATCACCTGTGAACAAAAAAATATTCTTTTCTTCTCAATTTGTATACTTTTTATTTTATTGGTCTTACCATATTAGTTAGGACTTCAAGTATGTTGAATAGGATTGGTAGGATAGAACATCATTTTCATGATCCTCATCTTAAGAAAGCATCTAGTGGGGTGCCTGTGTGGCTTACTTGGCTGAGAAATCAACTCTTGGTTTTGGCTTAGGTTCTGATCTCATCAAGGTCCTGGGATTGAACCCTGTGTCAGGCTCTGCACTCAGTGGAGCGTCTGCTTGAGGATTCTCTCACTCTGTCACTTTCTCTTTCTTAAATAAATAAATCTTTAAAAAAAAGTCTAGTTTCTCATCATTGAGTATGACGCTAACTGTAGGTTTTTTTGGTAGATGTTCTTTATTGAGTTCAGGAAATTACCTTCTGTTAGTATTCTGAGAATTATTTTCATTTTTATCATTAATGGATATTGGAGTCTGTCAAGTGCTTTTCCTGCCTTTAGTTATATGATATGTGTTTTCTTTACTGTGCTGATGTGATGGATTAGGTTAATTGGTTTTTAAATGTTGAATCAGCCCTGCATTCTTGGCATAAATCCAACTTTGGTTATAATGTATAATTTTTTTAATACATTGTTGTATTCAATTTGCTAATGTTTTGTTAAGGATTTTCACATCTATGTTCATGAAAGGTATTTGTAGTTTTCCTTCTTGTAATATCTTATTCTGGCTTTGGTATTAGGGTAATGCTGACCTTATAGAATGAATTAGATAGTATTCCCTTTGATTATATGTTCTGTAAAAAAAATTTCAGAGAATTGGTATTGTTTTTCCCTTAAGTATTTGGTAGAATGAACCAGTAAACTTGTCTGGGACTAGTGCTTTCTATTTTTGAGGGTGATGATGATAATAATAATAATTTTTGTTAACCTATAATGTATTATTTGATTCAGGGGTACAGGTCTGTGAATCATCAGTCTTAAACAATTCACAGCACTCATCATAGCACATACCCTCCCCAATGTCTATCACCCCCCCCCCCCAGCAACCCTCAGTTTGCTTCCTGAAATTAATAATCTCTTATTATTTGTCTCCCTACCTGGTCCTATCTTGTTTCACTTTTCCTCCCTTCCCCTTACGACCCCCCACCCTGCCTCTAAAATTCCTCATATCAGAGAGATTATATGATAGTTCTCTTTCTCTGATTTACTTATTTCTCTTAGCACAATGTAGTTCCATCCACATTGTTGCTTAGCACCCTCTAGTTCCATTCACATTGTTGCAAATGGCAAGATTTTTTTTGATGGCTGCCTAGTACTCCATTGTGTGTGTGTGTGTGTGTGTGTGTGTGTGTATGTGTGTGTGTGTGTATACACACACTACAACTTCTTTATCCATCCATCTGTTGATGGACATGTAGGCTCTTTCTATACCTTGACTATTGTGGACATTGCTGCTATGAACATTCAGGTGCATGTACCCCTTCAGATCACTACATTTGTATCTTTAGGGTAAATCCCATTTGTGCAATTACTGGGTTGTAGGGTGGCTCTACTTTCAACTCTTTGAGGAACCTCCATACTGTTTTCCAAGTGTCTGCCCCAGCTTGCATTCCCACCAACAGTGTAGGAAAGTTTCTCCTTTCTCCTCATCCTCACCAACACCTGTTATTTCCTGACTTGTTAATTTTAGCCATTCTGACTGGTGTGAGGTGGTATCTCATTGTGGTTTTGATTTGTATCTCCCTGATGCCGAGTGAGTGGAGAACTTTTTCATGTGTCTTTTAGCCATTTGGATGTCTTCTTTGCAGAAATGTCTTCTGCCCGTTTCTTGATTGGATTATTTGTTTTGTGGGTGTTGAGTTTGATAAGTTCTTTGTAGATTTTGGATACCAGTCCTTTATCTGATATGTCATTTGCAAACATCTTCTCCCATTCTATTGGTTGTCTTTTGGTTTTGTTGATTGTCCTTTGCTGTGCAAACTTTTGATCTTGATGAATTCCCAGTAGTTCAATTTTGCCCTGGCTTCCCTTGCCTTTGGTGATGTTTTTAGGAAGAAGTTGCTGTGGCTGAGGTGGGAGAGGTTGCTGCCTGTGTTCTCCTCAAGGATTTTGGTGAATTCCTGCCTCACATGGATGTCTCTTATCCATTCTGAGTCTCTTTTTGTGTGTGGTGTAAGGAAGTGGTCCAGTTTCATTCGTCTGCATGTGACTGTACAATTTTCCCAATACCATTTGTTGAAGAGACTGTCTTTTTTCCACTGGACATTCTTTCCTCCTTTGTTGAAGATTAGTTGACCATCGAGTTGAGGGTCCATTTCTAGGCTCTCTATTCTGTTTCATTGATCTATGTGTCTGTTTTTGTGCCACTACCATCCTGTCTTGATGATTACAGCTTTGTAATAGAGTTTGAAGTCTGGAATTGTGATGCCACCAACTTTGCTTTTCTTCCTCAACATTCCTCTGGCTATTTGAAGTCTTTTCTGCTTCCATATAAATTTTAGGATTATTTGTTCCATTTCTTTGAAACAAATTAATAGTATTTTGATGGGGATTGCATTAAATGTGTAGCTTGTTCTAGGTAGCATAGACATTTTTACAATATTTGTTCTTCCAATCCATGAGTATGGAACGCTTTTCCGTATCTTTGTGTCTTCCTCAATTTCTTTCACGAGTACTCTAGTTTTCTGAGTACAGATTCTTTGCCTCTTTGGTTAGATTTATTCCTAGGTATCTTATGGATTGGGGTGCAATTGTAAATGGATTGACTTCTTAATTTCTCTTTCTTCTATCTTGTTGTTGGTGTATAGAAATGCAACTGATTTCTGTGCATTGATTTTATATCCTGACACTTTACTGAATTCCTGTATGAGTTCTGGCAGTTTTAGAGTGGAGTCTTTTGGTTTTCCACATTGACAACTTCTTTGGTAATTTGGATGCCTATTATTTCTTTTCTGTTGTCTGATTGCTGAGGGTAGGACTTCTAGTACTATGTTGAATAGCAGTGATGATAGTGGACAGCCCTGCTGTGTTCCTCACCTTAGCAGAAAAGCTCTCAGTTTTTCCCCATTGAGAATGATATTCGCTGTGAGTTTTTCATACATGGCTTTGATGATATTGAGGTATGTACCCTCTATCCCTACACTGTGAAGAGTTTTGATCAAGAAAGGATGCTATACTTTGTCAAATGATTTTTCAGCTTCTAGTGAGAGTATAATATGGTTCTTGTTCTTTCTTTTATTAATGTATTGTATCACACTGATTGATTTGCGGATGTTGAACCAAACTTACAGTCCAGGAATAAATCCCACTTGGCTGTGGTGAATAGTCCTGTTAATGTACTGTTGGATCCTATTGGCTAGTATTTTGTTGAGAATTTTTACACCTGTGTTCATCAAAGAAATTGGTCTGTAATTCTACTTTTTGATGAGGTCTTTGTCTGGTTTTGGCATCAAGGTCATGCTGGCCTCATAAAATGAGTTTGGAAATTTTCCTTCCACTACTCGAAGAGTAGTGGCCCGATTGTGCCAGGAATCACAGTTTATGGCAACCCCGAGCTGAGAGCCTCCTACTTGGCTCTTTCTTTGCAGCTGGCTTACCCACTCTGATATTTGGGACCTCTGCCACACACAGGCATCCCCAGTCTTTCTGTGCCCCTGAGGGACTTGAAACCACACTGTCCCCTTGAGGGCTCTACCCCGCTGCTTAGCCTCTGGAGTGACGTCCCTCAGTGGAGCAGACTTATAAAAATTCCAGTTTTGTTCTCCACTCCTCTACTGCTTGCCTCTCTACCCCTGCAGTCTATCTTCCCGTATATCACCTTGGATTCACTTTTCCGCATGTCCTTCCTTCCAGAAAGTGGTCACTTTTCTGTTCATAGAATTACTGCTCTTCTTCTCTTTGATCTCCTATTGAGTTTGTAGGTGTGTAGGTGTTTAGAATGGTTTGATAACTATCTAGCTGAATTCCTGGGACCCATTGAAATTTAGGTCTCCTACTTCTACTCTTCTGCCATTTTGCTCCTTCCCCCTACCCTCACCAGGGTGATAATTATTGAATCAATTTCTTTAAATATAGGTTTATTCAGAATGTCTATTTCTTCTTGTATAAGTTTTTATAGATTGTATCTTTCAAGTAATTTGTCTGTTTTTTCCCGGTTATCAGATAAAGTTGTTCCTAATACACTGTTACTAATATTTTATCTGTGGGATTAGTAGTGATCTCCCCTCTTTCATTTCTGATATTAGTAATTTGTGTTGTCTTTTGTTTTCTTGGTTAGCTGAATAGGAGTTTTTCAATTTTGTTGATCTTTTCACGTAGCAGGGTTTTCTTTTTTTTTTTTTTTCCTTTTTTTGGGGGGGGTCTACTGGTTTCCATTTTTATTTTTGCTCTAGTTATTTCTTCTGTTTATTTTAGATTTACCTTTTTTTTAGGTACTAATGTGGAAGGTTAAAAAATTGGTTTTGGGTCCTACTTTTCTAATATATACATCCAATAATATAAACTTCCTTCTAAGTATTGTTTTTGTTGCATCCCAGAAATTTTGATAGGTTGAACTAAATAATAAAATTACAACTATCATTATTTTTCTGTTGAGATTTATTTGACTCATGTATTATTTAAAAGTGTGGTGTTTAATCTGTATTTGGAGACATTCTAGCTCTGTTATTGATAGTTTAATTTCATTGTAGTCTGAAAGCATATCTTGTATGATTTCTATTCTTTTACAATTTTTAAGGTTTCTTTCATGGAACAGAATATTGTCTATCTTAATGAAGGTTTCATGTGCACTTGGGAAGAATGTGAATTTTTTTGTTGCATGAAATATTCTATAAATGCCAATTAGCTCCATTTGATTGATAGTGCTTTTCAGTTCAACTATATCCTGATTTTCTGCCTGCTAGATCTGTCATTTGCTGATACAGGGTTGTGGAAGTCTTCAGCTATAATAGTGAATTCATCTATTCTTGCATTTCTGTCAGTTTTGCCTCATGTATTTTGATGCTATGTTGTTAGATGCATATACATTGGGAATTCTTCTGTCCTTGTGGAGAATTGACCCCTTTGTCATTATATAATACCCCTTCTTATCCCTAGTAAATTTCCTTACTCTGTAGTCAGCTTTGTGTGAAGTTAATATATCTACTCAATTTTTCTTTTGGTTATTGTCAACATGGTATGTCTTTTTACTTCTAATCTGTGTTTCTATGTTTATAGTGGGTTTCTTATAGACAACATATAGTTGAGTCTTGACTTTTTAGCCACCCTGTCAGTCTGTCTTTTAATTAATGTATTTAGACCATTAACATTACAGTGATTATTGATACAATTCATTTAGTATCTACATTTTTGTAACTGTTACCTATTTGTTGCCCTTGTTTTGTTACCTTTTTTGTCTTTCACTGGTTTCCTGCCTCTCTGCTTTTAGTTGAACATTTTATATGATCCATTTTTTTTCTCTTCCCTTAGCAAATCAATTATATTTCTTTTTATTAAAAAAATAGTTGAGTGGTGCCCTAAAGTTTGAAATATACATTTGCTTCCAATCTAATCCACTTTCAAATAATACTGTCTTGGATAGCCACAGTTAGTGTAGGTATTCCCACTTCCTCCCTCCTTTCCTTTTTTGTTTTTGATTTTCTACAGTTTGTATATGATATGCCTTTTGTGTAAATTTTTCATATCTTGCCTGGTGTGCTCTGGTTTGGTTTCTGTTTTTTGTTTTTTTTTTTTTAAAGATTTTATTTATTTATTTAACAGAGCGAGAGAGAGAGAGATCATGTAGGCAGAGAGACAGGCAGAGAGAGAGGGGGAAGCAGGCTCTCTGCTGAGCAGAGAGCCCAATGAGGGCTCTATCCTAGGACCCTGAGATCATGACCTGAACCGAAGGCAGAGGCTTAACCTACTGAGCCACCTAGGCGCCTCTGGTTTCTGTTATTAATTATGGAAAGTTTTTGGTCGTTAGTATCTCAGATACTTTTTATTCCTTTCTTTCCTTCTTTCCTCTCTATGCAGCTTTCCCTTTCTCTTTCTTTTCCTTCTGGTTTCCCCATTACACATGGTTATGCCTTTTGTAATTGTCCTATAGTTCTTTCATATTCTGTTCTATTTAAAAAAAAAAATTCTTCTCTTTGCTTTTTAGTTTGAGAAGTTTCTACTAACATCTTCTATCTCACTGATTCTTTAATTGGGCATGACCATTTTACTGATGTACCCATCAAAGACATTTTTCATTTCTGTTGCAACGTTTTTTTATTAGTGTTTTATATTTCCAACATTTTCTAGGAATTTTTTCCCTAGAATTTGTATCTCTCAGCTTGTATTATCTATCTGTTCTCACATGTTGTCCCCATTTTTTCATTAGAGCTCTTGATGTATTATTTTAAATGCCTGGTCTAATAATTCCAAAATCTCTGACCTATCAGAGTCTGGTTCTTATGCTTTGTCTCTTCAGACTGTGCTTTTTTCCCTGTTAGCATGCCTTGTAATTATTTTGAAACTGGGACATGCTGTATCAAGTAAAAGGAAGTGAAGTAAACAAGACTTTAATGTTTTATGTAGCTTGGAGTTAGGCTGTGTTACCATTTACTGTAGCTGTAGGTGTGTAAGGCTAAAATTTCCTCTAATGTCATTTTTCTTAAATCTTTTGTCTTTGGATTTCCTTAAAGATTCCTTCCTAAATAGGGTCTAGGTCTTGCTGGTCTTCCCCCGCCCTGCCCCTCCTGCCCCCAGCTATAATCCACTGTTATGTAGGAGCCTGGTACTGATGTGATTAAGTGTAGGGAGAGAGGAATCCTATGGTCTTATGATTAAGTTTCATGTTTTTATGTGAGCCTTTTACATTCACAAGAATTTCTACTCTTTCCATTGTAGGTGAGACAGGAAGGCAAGCAGTGGCTGGAGTTGGGCTTTTCCCTTACTGCATGACAAAGGGTAAAGGAGGCTAGAGTTGGGTATTTCCCTTCCTTGAAATTGGTTAGGCTCTGATAAAACCCAAATGGGTTAGTCTCTACCAAAAGATTATTCCTCCTCCTCCTCCTCATTCTTCTTCTTCTTTTAAGATTTTATTTATTTGAGATAGAGGGAGAGCAAGTGTGTACAAGTCGGGGAAAGGGCAGAGGGACAAGCAGACTCTCTGCTGAGCACAGAGCCTATTGCAGAGCTAGATCCTAGGACCATGAGATCATGACCTGAGCCAAAGTCAGGTGCTTAACCAACTGAGCCACCCAGGTGCCCTGAGTTTGATTTTTCTAATAAATATCTGCTGGAAAAACTCATAACAGTTTGTTCAAACTGTCCCTAAAATTAGGGAAATGGATATTGGGTGAGTGTTTAAAAAAGTCCTATGAATTACATTTGTAAACTTAATTACATTAACTTTGAGACGTTTTGTTAGGTGTCTTTTATTGTTTGAGCAGCTGGAGGATGAAGTTACCAACTTAATTCCTTAAAGGCAAATGAGGTTTACCCTGTTGTCTCAATTTTTGATGAATTACTTATTGACACTAAACTCAAAACAAATATAATTATCTTTCTAGGATTAGTAGAAGATCTGGAGATGAATCTTTTGTAAATACCACTAACAGTTGTTAACCATATTTTTAAGTGAGGTTGACCATGGATTTTCCAATGACAGCACCTAAACTGTGGAATGCAAAGTGAATCAAGCTTGAACCTGTTTCTTTCTGGTTTGTTAGAAATGTTTATCTGAGAGATTACTGTGAATCATAGGATTATGAGATCACCTATAGTGACAGAAGGCATTTTTAAAAAAGTAGAGCTTCTGCAAATCTCCAAAATAATTAAAATGCATAAAACACATGCAGCAGATGGTAAAAGGGTTTGAACCAATTGTGTGTGACTTTTTTACTACTTACTTTTCCATGATAATGATTTTATGTAGTGAAGGTGGTGACCTTTCATGATAACTTCTGCAGATATATAAGGTGGAATGTTATCTCTGGAGTTGCTAATTATCTAGAAATTTTAGAATAGATGCAAAAGTACTTTCCTAATACTTCAGTTATAATTTCACTATTGTAATATAAAATAACAAGCTGACTGTCCTCTGGGGTTTCTTTTCTCTGATATTTACTCCTTTACCCAAATGATTTGAAAAAATTAACTGGCATTTATGTTGTTTCTATAGTATTAATTTCCCCTTATAAGCCTGAAAAGTGATGTGCTATTTAAACTTTATTTTAAAAATGCCTTTGAGGGGCGCCTGGGTGGCTCAGTGGGTTGAGCCTCTGCCTTCGGCTCAGGTCATGATCCCAGAGTCCTGGGATTGAGCCCGAATTGGGCTCTCTGCTCATCAAGGAGCCTGCTTCCCCTCTCTCTCTGCTCTGCCTCTCTGCTTGTGATCTCTCTGTCAAATAAATAAATAAATAAAATCTTTAAAAAAAATGCCTTTGACTATAAGCAGAAATATTTTTGCTCTTTGGTATCTTGTTTCTGAGAACTTAATTTTCATCCATCATTATTCCCTTTATCCTCAAAATGATGTAGTCTTACTCCTGACTTGATTTTCTGCTTGTGGTGGTGGATTTTTGATAATTCATCTGTTTTGATTATCTATTGCTGTGTGAGGAAACCACCACAAACTTAGTAGCTTAAGGAAATAACAATTTTAATAGCAACTAAGACTAAGTTCTTAAGAATAAATTTAATGAGAGATGTGTAAAAGCTGTACTAGAAAAAAAATTCAGACATTCCTGAAACATGCATAGAGTTGAAAAATGGAAAGACTTCTTGTACCAACACTCAATAAAAATTAAAAAAATTAAAATGACAGCTCTCCATTTATTAGTAGACAGAGTTAATGGAGGTCCAACAAAATACCAGTAATTCATTTTGTGGAATTGTATAAGTTGATGCTGAAGTTCATACAAATATCTAACAATAGCCAGAAAAAAATTGAAAACAAAACAAAACAAAACCCCAACGTCAAGCATGAGTAGATTTACTAGACATTAAAACATGCTAGAATTCTAGATGGCCTTTATAATTAAAGCATTGTAGTACTCACATGTGAATAGGCAGAGAAATGGAATGGAATACAAATACATATTTGTATTGTATATACATATACAAATACAAATATATTGTATATACATATACATATACAAATACATATTTGAATGGAATTCAAATACATATGAAAATTTAGTATATGATCGAGTATTTCAAATGACTGGAATAAAGATAGACTTTTAAATAAATAGTTCTTTAACTATTTAACTAGTTGAGTGGCCATTTGGAAAAAAGTTATTTTATATTACATCTTATATTATACACAAATATAGTGGATTTGGTATTTAAATCTAAATGTAAAAAATTAAACCATACAAGCACCAGATAGAAACACAAGTGCATTCTTATCCTTTAACTCTGACTCAAAGTATAGGCAATAAAAGAAAAGATTGATAAATTTGACTACATAAGATGTTTTCTTAAAATTGTGTGGCTAGGAACACCATAAGCAAAGTGAAAAGACAGCTAACAAAATATAAGAAAATATTCATAAACATCTACACAGACAAAAGGTAATATCCCTAATACACAAAGAACTATTTAAATTTTTATTCAAGTATATTTGACATACAGTGTTAATTAGTTTTAGGTTGTACAACATAGTGGTTCAACAGTTCTATATAATATGCAGGGCTCACTGCAGTAAGTGTAGTTACCATCTGTCACCATACAACATTATTATATTACTGATTTATATTCCTTATGCTGTACTTTTCACCCCTCAGGACTTATTTATTTTATAATTGAAAGTTTGTACCTCTGAATCCTCTTTTCCTATTTTGCCTATTCCCCTACTCATCTCCCCTCTGGCAACTACCAGTTTGTGTTTATGAATTTGTTTCTGGTTTTTGTTTGTTCATTTGTTTTTTATGTCCCACATATATGTGAAATCATAAATTACTTACCTTTTTCCGTCTAACTTATTTCACTTTGAATAATACTTTCTAGACCCATTCATGTTTTCAGAAATGGCATGATCCCATTCCTTTTATGGCTGAGTAATATTCCATTATATATATGAGATCCATAATTATAGATCATATATATAATTTTTATATAATATATGGCATGTCTTCTTTATCCATTCTTTTACTGATGGACTCGTAGCTTGTTTCCATACCTTGCCTATTATAAATAATGCTACAATAAACATACAGGTGCATATCTTTTTGAATTACTGTTTTTGGGTGAATATCCAGTAGTAGTATTACTAGATCATATGGTATTTTTAATTTTAATTTTTTGAGGAGCCTCCGTTCCATTTTCCACAGTGGTTGTGCTAATTTACATTTCTACCAGCAGTACATAAGGGCTCCCTTTTCTCTACATCCTTGTTAGTACTTGTTAACACTTGTTATTTCTCATCTTTTTGATATTTGTCCTTCTGATTAATGTGAGGTGATATCTCATTGTGGTTTTTGCATTTTCCTGATGAATAGTGATGTTGAGCATCTTTTCATGTGTCTCTTGGCCATCTGTGTATCTTCTTTGGAAAAAGTCATCTGCCCATATTTTAAATGTGTGTGTGTGTGTGTGTGTGTGTGTGTGTGTGTGTGTGTGTTTAATTATTTAGGTTCTTTATAAATTTTGGACACTTACCCTTTAACAGATCTATCTTGCAACTATCTTCTATTCAGTAGGTTGCCTTTTTGTTTTGTTGATAATTTCCTTCTCTGTGCATATGATTTTTATTTTGGTGTACTTCTAATAGTTTATTTTTGCTTTTGTTTCCCTTGTTTTAGGAGACATATCCAGAAAAATGTTGCTAAGGCTGATATCTAAGACATTATTGCTGGTGTTTTCCTTTAGGATTTTTTTTTTTTTTTAAGATTTTATTCATTTATTGACTTGAGAAAAGAGCTAGGGTGAGAGAGCACAAGCAGGGGGAGCAGCAGAGGGAGAAGGAGAAGTGGACTCCCAGCTGAGCAGGGAGCCTGACATGGGGCTTTATCCCAGAATCCTGGGATCATGACCTGAGCTAAAGGCAGATGCTTAACCAACTGAGCCACCCAGGTGCCCCTTCCTTTAGGAGTTGTATGATGTCAGATCTCACATTTAGTTCTTTACTCCATTTTGAATTTCTTTATTCTTATTTTTGTGTATGGTGTAAGAAGATGGTTCAGTTAATTCCTTTGCATGTAGATATTCAGTTATCCCAATACCCATTAATTGAAGTGGGCCTTTTCCCCATTGTATGAGTAAATGTACTATAGATAATAAGAGCCAGGTTTCTTACTATCAAAGAAGGAAGTAACAAGGAAAAGGGAAAGCTATAGTGAAACTTGTAATAAATTAAAATCAGAGTTTTCAGTAGGAACTTACAGTTAGGTAAATATGTCAAGATGGAGATAGATATACATATCTCTATCTACACACAGATATAGGAATAACTGCGTATATGCATGGGTCAGTATACATACATATATAGCTTCTTAGCACTGTTTACTGACAGGGCCTTGGAACAGTGACACCTCAGTAGTAGTGAGCATACCAAGTCACAAATCTTTATTTATTTTAATTTTATTATTTTTTTTAGAGAGAGAGCATGAGTAGGGATGGGCAGGGGCAGAGGATAGAGGGAGAGAGAGAATCTTGAACAGGCTCCACACTTAGTGTGGAGCTGGGTGTGGGGCTTGATCTATTGATGCTGAGATCATGATCTGAGCTGAAATCAAGACATTTAACTGACTGAACCACTCAGGCACACCACCAAATCTTGGTTTTTAAATACCATTCTTCAGTTAAAGGAACCAAGTTCTTGGGAGAAATGGTACTCTAGGGCTGAAGTAGAGAAAATACATATGATCTTGGAACTTGTGGTGGGATAGGGAATAGTCAAGAGCCAATGTGAAGGAGTTTCTAATACCCAAAGCTGGAGCAATTTGAGGAATAAAATAAATAGTGATGGTATTGGAGTATAACTCATAGATTAAACAGAATATCCATACTGATCTACATTGATGATTGAAGAAATGAAGAAGGGACAGCTTTTCCTTAAAAAGAATTCCAATTACTTAATGTGGAAAGAATGAAGGAAATATAACACCATTTTAGACCAATATTACAGTAATAACTAGGATATCTTGGAGGCTTGACTTGGATGTAGAGTTAGCTGCTGGGCCTATCTTCTTCCTGCAGTCTCAGGGCTTCTCCAGTGATTTCTTTTCTCTCCACCAAGGTAGTCTCTACTTCTTACATAATGCAAGAGCAGAAGCTACAAAATATTCTTAACATCTAGGCTCAGAAGTTCCAAAACATCCCTTCTTTCATGTCCAGTGTCAAAGTAGTCATAGGCCAGCCAGAATCGGTCATTGAGGAATGACTTCTACCTCTTGTACTACTCCTGTCATTGCCTCTTTTTGGGCTCCCTTAGAGATCATTAGCTGATGTCAGACTGGTTTATGAAGCTCTGATTTGACCTGGCTGAGGATGAAGGCAATGCCCAGTAATTCATAAATGGAGAGAAACTTTAAGACTGGCTGACAGTGGTGCTACAAAACAAAAACAAAAACCAGTGGGGCTACAGAGTCTTTTTCAGCAAAGAAAATATGCATTTGAATTTCCTAAACATTTTCTTTCCTTTTTTTATGGGTTTTAATTCTTGAAACAACTGCAAAAGGTATCTAGAATCCAACTTTTGCTTTTTTGGCAGGATCCTACCTAAACCATTCTGAGTAGATGGAGATCTACTATGTTTTAAACATGTGTATGAAATACAGTTTTCTTACACTACATATTTCAAAAATTAAAAACCTTTAATTTTAAGAAGCCTTTTGAAGTCCTTTGTTTTATCTAAGTCTCTTGGACAGACAAAATAGAAGAAAAGTTTGTGTCATTCTTGGAGCAGTTACTCGCTTTTCTTTTTCAAGTTGACCCTTGAACATTGTGAAGGTTGGGGTATTGATCCCCTACACAGTCCAAAATATGCATATAACTTTTGATTCCCCCAAAACTTTAATGCTAATATCCTACTGTTGACTAGAAGCCTTACCAATAACATCAGTAGTTGACTGACACATATTTTCTATGTTATATGTATTATAATAATCCTTACAGTGACCAAATTAGACATTAATTTTATTTATATTTGTATATATGAGGAAATTGAGAAATAGATTATGTAGCTTGCCCTTATATGCCCTCTCATGTTGTTTGGCTTCAGTCTGAGTTTTTGTCCATTACACTTTGCTGTGCTTAGCATGACTGGTTTCTACTACTGACTGAAATGTCTTCAAATTCTGTTTTTAATTTTGTATCCTGCAACCTTACTCAATTCACTGATGAAATCTAATAGTTCTTTGTTTTTAGGGTTTGTGTATATATAAAATCATGTCATCTATAAATAGAGACAATTTTATTTCTTCCTTCCCAATTCTGATACCACTTGTTTCTTTTTCTTACCTGATTGCTCTAGTTAGAACTTCAAGTACTGTGTTGAATAGGATTTGTGAGGTTGGGGCACTCTTGTCTTGTTCCTGATCTCAGAGGAAAATCTTTTCAACCTTTCACCATTGAACATGTTAGTTTGGGGCTTGCCACATATAACCTTTATTATTGAGATATGTTCATTCTCTGACAATTTAAGAGTTTTTATCACGAATGGGTGTTGAATTTTGTCAAATGCTTTTTCTGTGTCTGTTGAGATGATCATATGATTCTTTCATTCTGTTAATGTGATATATTACATTGATTGATTTATGTAATGTATAAGTTGAACCATATCCTTGCATCCTTGAAATAAATCCCACTTGATCACAATGGCAAATGATCTTCTTCTTCTTCTTTTTTTTTTTTTTTTAAAGTAAGTCCTATGCCCCAACATGGGCTTGAACTCATGATCCTAGATCAAGAGTCACACGTTTTATTGGCTGGGCTGGCCAGGTGCCCACAAATGATCCTTTTAATGTGCTCCTGAATTTGCTTTGCTAGTATTTTATTGAGAATTTTTGTATCTACATTCTTTAGAAATGTTGGCTTATAGTTTTCTTTTCGTTTTGGTATCAGGATAATGTTAGACTTAAAAATTGAGTTTGGAAATATTCCCTCCTGTTCAATTTTTTTTTTTTTTTTTGAACAGTTTGAGGATAGTTGTTAATTCTTGTTTAAATGCTTGCTACAATTCACCAGTGAAGCCATCTTGACTTGGGCTTTACTTTGTTGGGAGATTTTTGATTAATGATTCAGTTTCTACTCTAATATTGGTCTATTCAGATTTTCAATTTCTCCCTAATGCAGTCTTGGTAAGGTGTAGATTTCTAAGAATTTTTCCATTTCTTCTAGACTGTGCAGTTTGTTGATATATAGTTGTTGATAGTAGCCTCTTACCCTTTGCATTTCCGTGGTATCCATTATAATGCCTTTTTTCCCCCATTTATAATTTTGTTAATTCAGGTACTTTTTCTCTTGATTAGTCTGAGTTTGTCAAATTTATTTAACTTTTCAAAGATTCAACTCTTAGTTTGGATAGCTTTTTCTTTAGCTTTTCATTCACTTCATTTATTCATCAATTTCATTTATTTCTTATATTTCCTTTCTTCTGCTAATATTGGACTCTGTTCTTCTTTTTCTAGCTCCATAAAATGTAGAGTTAGGCTGTTTATTTGTGATGTTTCTTGCTTGTTTCTTATAGGTGTTTATTGCTATGGACTTCCCTCTTAGAGCTGCTTTTGCTGCACACACCAATTCTGGTATGTTTGGTTTCCATTTTTGTTTGCCTCAAAAAACTTTTCTGTTTCCTCTTTAATTTCCTCTTTGATTTATTGATTGCACAGGAGAGTATTGTTTAATTTCCACATTTGTGAGTTTTCTGTTTTTCCTTGTTTTTTAGTTCTGGTTTCATGCCATTGTGGTCAGAGATACTTCTAATGATTTCAGTGTTCTTGAATTTGCTAAGACTTATTTTGTGGCCTAACATATGGTTTGTCCCTGTAAATGTTCGATGTGTTATTGAGAAGAATGTGTATTCTGCTGTTGGTTAGAATGTTTTGTACATATCTGTTAGGTTCATTTGGCCTGTAGTGTTTTTTAAATTCGTTGTTTCCTTATTGATTCTCTGTCTGGATGATTTATCCATTGTCAACAATGGGGGGTTAAAATCCCCAGCTGTTACTGTATTCCTGTTTATTTCTTCTTTTAGTTCTGTTTTGCTTTATATATTTAGGTGCTTCAATATTGGCCACGTAAATATTTACAAGTATTATATCCTCTTGATGTACTGACCATTTTATCATTATATTATGGCCTGCTTTGCCTCCTTTTACCATTTTTAGTTTAAAGTCCACTTTATCTTTTTTTTTTTTTTTAAGATTTTATTTATTTATTTGTCAGAGAGAGAGAGGGAGAGAGAGTGAGCACAGACAGCCAGAATGGCAGGCAGAGGGAGAGGGAGAAGCAGGCTCCCTGCTGAGCAAGGAGCCCAATGTGGGACTAGATGCCAGGACGCTGGGATCATGACCTGTGCCGAAGGCAGCTGCTTAACCAACTGAGTCACCCAGGCGTCCCTAAAGTCCATTTTATCTTATATAAGTATAGCCACCTCTGCTTTTTTTGGTTACCATATGCTTGAGATGTCTTTTTACATCCCTTCACTCAGTCTGTGTGTGTCTTTAAGCCTAAACTGATTCTCTTGTAGATGGCATATTGTGCTATCTTGTTTTTCTGATCCATTACACCATTCTGTGTATTTTTTGGGAGAATTTAATCCATTTACACTTTATGTAATTATTGATAGCTAAAGAGTTACTATTGCCATTTTGTTAATTTTTTTCTTGTTGTGTTGTAGATATGTTGTTCCTTGTTTCTTATCTTACTGTCTTGTGCGTGTGTGTGTATATGTCTTTTGGTGTCTTTTGGTATCAGTGTGCTTTGACTTGTGTTCTTTGGTATAATTACTACAGGATTTTCCCTTGTCATTACCATGAGTCTTATATAAAATATCTTAAAGTTATTATACCCTACTTTAAATTGATAAGCTAATTTTGATAGAATTAATAAACCTTGCCATTCTACTTCTCTTCCTCCTTACATTTGAGGTTATTGCTGTTAAAATAATAATACCAGATTATAGTTATGGTTACTTCTACTTTTTTTTTTAACTTTTAAACTAGAGGTGTAAGTGAATTATGTACCACTGTTACCATATTGCAGAATCTAAGTATGATTATATATTAACCATTACCAGTGAGATTTACACTACCTTTTAATGTTTTTATGATGTTAAGTAACATTTTTTTACATTTACTTTGGAGTTCTACTTAAAAGAACTGCTGTCAGCATTTCTTGGAGGCAGGTCTGGTGATAACGAACTGTAAATGGCGCTGTATATAGGGCTGTTGAATGGCTGTGCAGTTTACCAGGAGCTCTGGTTAGGTTGAAAGGTGGAAGGCTCTATTGGGTGATGAACAGGACTACCAATTAGATTCTCTGCCCAGATGTAGTGGGGGAAGCAGCTCTAATGCTGGTAAACTATTTGTTGTCATAACTCAAACTGACTCATATCCAAAGTTCCATGACTGAACAGGGCCACTGGCTTTGCTCTGCCAACTATTAGCTCTGCCTGAACACCTCTGGCTCAAGTGCCCCTATGCCCCAGAACTTCCAAGAGTTGTCACCAGCCCTTCTGGTCATAAGTGGTCAAAAGACACTATCCACAGCAGGTTGGGACTATTGAACAGCTCCCTTAGTGGAGAGGCATCTCTCCCTCCTGCTCAAGCTACTCTCAATTTCCCAAACAGGTTCTAGTTGGCAGCTGGGAGCTATCTTTCACCTTGGCTGTGAGTTAACTACCCAGTCTGTGTGTACCATGGGAATGCTCCATGCCTGTAGGGGCTTTGCTCTGGGAGTGATCAGCTCTGCCTCTCAGCTTGAGGACTGCTGGGCCACACTGCTTTCAGGAGTTATCACCAGCACTATTAGTCAGATGCAGTTGGAAGACACTATTCTGGTTTCTGTCTCTATGAGTCAAATTAGAAATTTAATGTCTGTTTTTTAGAGTGTTATTTAGTATTACAGGATAGATAAGCAACAGTCCTAGTGAGGGGAAGAAACGAAGATGGAGAGTTGGCTACTTAGTATAACTGAATTCTTGTTGCTTGAATCAGAACATCTGACCTCCACAGGTTTAATGCAGAGAGCATGTTCTGGAAGACGAATTTCTGGTTCATTATGGAAATGTTTTTGGATACATTCCAGGTTGACTCTTGCTGATACTCTATTTTGAGAGCGTTGGGCTATGATTCCCAAACTGGCCACTTGGTTAAACTGGAATATGTTACTCAGTGGTATGATAAAGAATACAACTGCTGAGGTTATCATCTGCTTTTATTTCTTTGTTGCAATTTAAGAAATAAGTATTTTTAATATTTAAGTATTATAAATTTATATATATTATATAAACATATTAATATAAATATATAATGTGTACAGGTTATTAAAATTGCCTAAGGTATTCTTCAGGCTCTTGGTCATCTCTTTTCAATCTAAGAATAATTGTGAAGCAATAAAACTGCCATAGAGAAGTAAATGTTGAAGTAATTAATATTTCTTCATTTCCCTTTTTATTTACTTACTTCCTTGTTATTTTCCTGTTTATGCTGACTTGAAATCATATTGGCTTACATGTGAATGTGGTGGTTAGTGACAGAGTAGAAGTGCCATTTTAATTTCTGCTGTGTCTTAAAGGAGTAAAAATGATAAATTGCTTGAATATTAGAGATTATATGTAGAATTTGCAGTATAAATCAAGCGGCCAATGTTAAAATGATTTCATATGTGTACTAAAACAAACTAGTAATTTGGTATGGATATTGTGTTAATCATATTTTGGATTAGGTGAAACACATATTTTCCATCTGAAAATTTATAAATTTAGGGAGAAAAATCATCTTTTTCATTCTGTAATTTCTGTTAATTGATTAATTTGTTATTCTGCTATTTCTTGACTTTGTGATTATAAGGTAAAGAAAATGATGAAGAAACTTTTTGTTAGGTTCTGATTACTTTGCTTTTCTTCATATTTTTAAAAATTGTAATATAATTTTCCAACCCCAAAATGTAACATTTTAAACCATACATTTTGGTAGTTTTTAGTATATCCACAATATTGTACAATGATTACCATGTATAATTCCAGAACATTTTTATCATCTGAAAAGAAATCCTGCATCTTTTACCTGTGCCTTCCCATTCCTTATTTCCCAGCTCTTAGCAACCACTAATCTATTGTCTCCATGGATTTGCTTATTCTGAAGATTTCACATAAATAGAATTACACAGTCTATAGCCTTTTTGTGTCTGGCTTCTTTTATTTAGCATAATGTTTTCAGGGTTCATCTACATTGTAGCATGTATCATACTTTATTCTCTCCCCCAATTTTATTGAGATATAAGTGACATATAATTTTGTATTAGTTTAAGGTATACAACATAATAATTTGCTATATGTATGTATTGTGAAATGATTACCATGATAAGTTTAGTTAACATATGTCACCCCACAGAAATACAATTTTTTTTAACATGTGGTGAAGACTTTTAAGATCTATTCTCTTGTAGCTTTCAAGTATGCAATGTAGTATTGTTAACCACACTCACTATGCTATATATTATATCCCTAGAACTTATTTATAGTGTAACTAGAAGTTTATACTTTTTGACCACCTTTACTCGTTTCCCACATCCTTTATTTCTTTTTATGGTCAAATAATATTCTGTATGCATATACCAAAATTGTTTATCCATTCATCAGTTGATGGATTTTTTTGGTTGTTTCCACTAATTGGCCATTATGAAGAATTCTTTGACCATTTTTGTGCAAGTTTTTGTGTGAATATATGTTTTTGATTCTCTTGGTTCTGGAAGTGGTGAAGTTTTACAACTTTATGAATATACTACAAACCACTAAAATGTACATGTTAAAAATAAAATTTTTGGATGTGAATTGTAGCTCATTTTGAAAATATGAAGAAAGCAAAAAATCAGTACTTAGTGAAAACATTCCTCATCTTTATTCTACTTTGGTAATAATAAGTCAAGAAATGACAGAATAACAAATTTATTAACAAATTAACAAAAATTAGAGAAAGCAAAGAGAGGAATGGAATTGCTGTGTTGTATGGTAACTCTGTTTAACTTTGTAAGGAATCCAGCTTGTTTTCCACGGTAACTACAAAAATTTACCTTCCCACCAGCAGTGTATGAAGGTTCCGCTTCTTCCACATCCTCGCCAACACTTATAATTTTGCATTTTTATTAAAAATTAAAGCCATCCTAGTGAAGGGTATGTCATTGTGGTTTTGAGTGGCATTTCCCAAATGACTAAGAATGATGATAAGCATCTTTTCATGTGCTTACTAGCTATTGGTATCTTCTTTGAAGAAATGTCTATTCAAAAACATTTTTTAAGAATGTCTTTAGAATATCCTTTTTTCTTTTTTCAAATTTGATGAGGTATCATTGAGAAATGAAATTGTCACAATATTGTCACAATAGCCAAACAACCTAAGTGTTTATTTTCTTATTTTTTTTAAAGATTTTATTTATTTGAGAGGGTGAGCACATGCTCAAGTGAGTGGGGGGAGGGGCACAGGAAGAGGGGGAGAAACTCAACCAGACTATTCCAAGTGAAGAGTGCAAAACAGGGCTTGATCTCAGGGTCCTGAGATAATGATCTGAGCTGAAGTCAAGAGTAAGACCCTCAACTTACTGAGCCATCCAGGTGCCCCAAAATAGGTATTGATAATGGATAAAGAAAATGTGTTATATATTATATACATAATGGGATAAAATGTAAATATATGTAATAAATGGGATAATATATATTTATATATGTGGGTGTATATAAAGAAGATACATATTTTATACATGGAATATTATTTAGCTTTAAAAAAGAAGGGAATTCTGCCATTTGTGACAATATGGATCAACCTGGAGGGGATTGTGTTAAAGTGAAATAAGCCAGATGGAGAAAGACAAATACTGCATGGTATCACCTATATGTGGAATCTAAAAGGAAACAAAGTAAAACGCACAGAAACAGAAAGTGGAATGGAGGTTCCCATTGGTGGCTGGTGGGTAGAGAAAACTGGGAGAATCTGGTAAAAAGTATAAACTTTCAGTTATAAGATAAATAAGATCTGAGGATCTAATGTATAATTGGTGACTGTAATTGATAATACTGTAATGTATAATCAAAGTTTTCTAAGAGTAAACTTTGAGTTTTCTCACACAAAAAGGTAAGCATGTGCGGTCATGGGTATGTTAATGAACTCAGTGGTGGGAATTTTTTACAATGTATACATACATCGAATCATCTTGTATAATTCAGGTCGCTTTCCCATTTTTAAATTAGGTCTGGTCTTTGTTGTTGTATGAATTCATTGTATATTTTGGATGTTAACTCCTTATATATAAGCTTTGCAAATTTTTCTCTCATTTCATGAAAAGGTTGAAATTTCATTTTGTTGATGATTTCCTTTTCTGTGCAAAATCTGTTAACTTGATAGTCCCACTTGTTTATTTTTGCTATTGTTCACTATTTACTACATCTTACTAGAGTATCCATACCATAATGTAGGTGTCTTATGTGTCTATACACAGTGTTTGTAACTGTGGGACACATAGAAGTTCAATAATAGCTTGTTGAGTGAATTTAATGCATTGTTGTGCAGGGATAAGACATAGCATTTTACCTCCTTTATGATGAAGACTTCTTGAAATCATGTCTTGGGTAGCTAGAAATCCCAACGCTTTCAATTAAAATATCTACCTTAATCTGGAAAAGAAGTATTTCATTCTTTGTAAGTTTTTTCCATATTCTGAACCACTCTCAGATATTAAAATACCTTCCTTTCATATTCTGCAGAGATATTCTATGTAACTAGGAAGTGGATAATTTCTTTTTAGTCTGTTCCTGGAAATAAAGTCAAATTTAATCCCAAAGGAGTGGTATAATTGGTTGCTGTTCATCTGCTCTTGGATGAAACATTAATTTAATTACAGATATGACCAACAATTTAATTCAAACGTATTTATTGAATGTGTACTGTGTACAAGACAATGCTAGATGCTGTGGGTAGAAACATTGATGATGTCATTAAAGTAAATACATAATGTGTATATAGATATGTTTCTTTAATTTGTAAAATTATGAAAATAAAAAATAAAAACAATTTAAAATAGAAAGCTCTGCAGCATAATAATTCAAAGGATCGATTTTACGGTAGAATCCTTCGGTTCAAATTCCACCTCAACTGCTTGCTACCTCTGGGGACTGAGATAAACTAGCATTTTTAAGCCTCAGTGGCTTTTGTAAATGATTATAATATTGCTTACCTCATAGAGCTTTTGTGAAGATTTAATTAGAAAATGTATATAAAATTCCTTTGCACCTACATAGTAAATGTTTATTATGCTATAACATATACATGTTAGATTTCTGAAGCTGTGATTGTGTTTTTCAAGACCTTTTTTCATAACTGCCTGATTTAGGTGACTTGCTATTGGATCGTCTCCCACATCACTGGCAAGCCCAACACACAGTGACACACCCTGCTTTTACTAGCCTTTCTCCCCCAGAAAGATTCCAGATCTTTCTGATGCCCAGCCTAGTGGGGCTTGCTAGCTATATTCTGACAGATGTTTTCATTGCTGACTGCTTTACTGGATTTCCATAGGGGTTGTACCAGATTATAATCCCCATCTTCCCAGGTTCTGTGGGGAATTAAAGTAAGCATGATGTGAAAACATTCCCTAGTCAAGTAGACATATGTAAATTAGTCCTCACTCAGATTACTGTAACACAGTTTCTTAGTTTTCCCTATCCCATCAAAATTTTTGCCATTCTCTTAGTGATCAAAAAAGATGTGGCAATGTGCCTGTGCTTTTTAACAATTTCAGACCTTTAAGAATACAATGTAAATTGACTATAAAAAACAAAAAATTTTGATAAAGATAGAGATTTCATGAATTTGACTTAAATGATACTGTAAAATCTATCGAATCACATGTAAAGTCACTGATAAAGGAGGATTTGGCAGTTTGCAATTGAAACAGAAAATTGGCCAAGGTTATAATCTAATGCTACAATAGAGATTAGAATAGCAAAGGATTAAGAGATCGTTTGGAAAGCTGATGAAGCCTTGGAAGCCCTCTTATATGATATTTATTACTGTCTTTTAGGTGTTAATTGTGAATTGACAGATATTATATCACATTATCATGAAGTAATTTTAGAAAAATCAATAAAAACCTTTAACTGGTTAATTCTTTGATCTAAAGATTATCACAGTTACAATTATAACTAAATTTTGTTAAATGTAACATAAAGAGAGCTTACTTTTATATTTATCCAAATTGTTTTTTCAGATGAAATTCTTGCTGTAAGTGGATTCAAGTGAACTTTATAGAGACCAAGTAATCTTAAAGCATTCACTCTGTATCCTTGTTCTCTATTTCCCTGTGCTTCTTTCCACCTTTGGGATACTTCGGTTAGGATCTTTTTGAATCTGAGGACTGAATTAAAGCAAATACCTATTATCTATTTTCCATATTCTGGGAACTGGCCTCCAGCTGGTCTTTACCCACATTGTGATATAAAGGATTTAGGATGTTCAGGTCCAGACTTTGGTACTTAGCACTAAGCTATGATGGTAGGAATTAATCAAATTGGGTAGCTCATTTTATGGAAAGGTAGAATAAAACCAGATTATGAAAGACTTTAATTTATCAGTCTAAAGGAAATGAACTTTATCCAGCAGGTTAATGTTTCTCAAATTGTGGTACATAGACCACTTGCATCAATATCACTTGTGATATATGTTAACAATTCTAATTTTTGCTCCCCATCAATAGGTCAGAATTTCTGGGGCTAACTCTGGGAATATACATTTAAAATACCTTTATGTGATTCTTTGTTAAAAAAAAAATGTTTTTCGAGGGCATAGGTGAGTGCGCACATGTGCACATTAATGGGGGGAGGGGCGGAGGGATAGAAACCCCAGGCTGACTCCTCGATAAGCTTGGAACCTGTCCCTGAGCTTGATCTCAAGACCCATGAGATCATGACTCATGAGATCATGACCTGAGCTGAAAACAAGTGTTGGTCGCTTAACTGACTGAGCCACCCAGGGACCCCTTTTTATGTGATTCTTAGGTACACTATTGTTTTAGAGCCTTTGATAAACACAAGTACTTTAAATAATTTTTCCTGCATTTTTCTTTTTTAATTTTAGGCACTTACAGTGTATATTAGAAAATCTTTGTTACAGTCAAAGAACTTTGAAGTAAGGTCATATTTACCTATAATTATAGTTTCATTAATTTTTTGCCATATCCTCTTTAAGCTTGCTATAAAGACAATTGAGTATGTTTCATTTGTTAATTCTGTCTGTGGAATATTTCAAAATAGCCTAACACTGAATTCCATGCTTTTTCTTATAAAAATAAATTTTCTTCGAAAGTGTTATCTAAATCTTTTCAGTTTCTTGACATGGAGTCCCCTGCTGTTATGCAACATTGAAATAACAACATTGTTTTCACCCATTAAAATACCACTGCAAGATATTGTGAATCGGCTCATTTGCCTTACATTTTTTTTCTAACAAATAAGGCAGTGTTTTGAGTTATGCCAGATGTACAAATGAGAGATTTGAGTGCACTTGTAGAATTTAAATTGAAATGCTAATGAGATTCTGACAGGCAGAAAAAACAACACAGCCCACATTTTCATCTGTTTTATTAAAGTCATTATTTAACTGGAAAAACACATTATTTAGAGCTATTTATTTATGTGGCATTTGTAATTCAGCTCTTTAATTTTATCCAATTAAAGTGCTTCTCATTCCATTTCACTTAATGTGGTGGATTGTTTTGGGCATTCATCTTTCGCTCTATTTCATTCAGTTGTAGAGTGGCAGTAACTCAATTGAATGAATGCATCTTTCTCTCTCTCTCTCTTTTTCTTTTTTGTTAATGCTTACATGTGCTGCTTCATGCTGTGGTGCTACATTGACATCTTTATTTTTTATTTGCAGTAATTCCATTGAAATTTCATGGTAGATTATCACACAAGATTGGTTATGGTTATTTCATACTTTGGTTATTTCACTAGGATTCCTAAATTGTGAGAGCAAGGAAAATAATAACGTTAAACACAATCAAACTTTTGAGAAGATAAATTGATCTCAGAGATAATTGAACACAGGACACTAAACCTTAAAAGTACTTATTTCCACAAAGATAGCCAATGCCTTATGAGAAGTATTGCAAATTTTCAAAACTTTTGATTATCTATTTATACATTTTTTCAATTTTTTGTTTTTTTAATGAAGACTTTTGTGAATTTTTCAGATTTACTCAAATATCTGTATTTTGAACATTAACTTAAAGCAGCTTTTAGGTTTCTTTTATTTATGTTTATCTGTCTCCCTCTCAAATGAGGGTAAAATTAGAGTATTTGTGATTATGAAGGTTTAAAACTTAATGTACATATACAAAATCAGTACATTTGGAGGAAAAAGTAGTAGTGCAGAATTTCAAGAATTAGCACGAGGCTGGTTGAGGTCAAACTCATGTTGGAATGCAGACATTCTGGGAGGGTCTAGAAGACAATGTGCCTCCTTGAGAAGGCAACTGCTATGAAGGGAGTGAAATATGTGAGTCCAGAATTGTACAGATGTCATCACGAATGTCAGATCTTCATTTAACTGTATTTTACAACAGGTTTGGGGAATTCGATTTTAAGAGTGCTTCAATTATTTCAAATTGCCCGATGATGCTTTTGTGAAAATCTGTAGTAAAACAAACTCTATTAGCATAAAAACCATTTCAATAAATGTTCAATGAATAAAGTCTCTATATTAACTGGAAATTGAACCAGTAACTGTCAGTTCCCAAACATTTACATAAAGATTCTCTCAGGGGTGCTCCATTAAGCAGCATTAGGAGATTTTGTACGCAGAACTATTTATTTATATCTGAAACTTTATAAGAGGAAGACTTCTGATGTGGCAGAAAGGACAGTTAACGGAAAGGCTGAGGCAGCTCTGGTTCAGCTACTAGCTCTATAACAATGTGATTTTGTGGTTCTTTTTTTCCCTCCACTCCCATGCCCCAGACTTCAATCACTGTGTTATTTACATAGTTATATTCCTAATTATGATTCTTTTATTTACCCTCAAGAAGGTAACATTTAAATAATAATTTAACACTTAAATGTTAAATGTTTATTTAACATAACATACATTTATTTATTTATTTATTTATTTAAAGATTTTATTTATTTATTTGACAGGCAGAGATCACAAGTAGGCAGAGAGGCAGGCAGAGAGAGAGAGGAGGAAGCAGGATCCCTGCTGAGCAGAGAGCCCAATGCGGGGCTCGATCCCAGGATTCTGGGATCATGACCGGAGCCGAAGGCAGAGGCTTTAACCCACTGAGCCACCCAGGCACCCTATTAACATAACATTTAAATGATAGATAGGTCCATCACATCTACATACCTTCTTAACATGGTTTCCAGAATTATTTTTGAAGATGTATATTTGGGGTGAATTTCCTAATTAGTATTCATGATATCTATAGAAAATAGCTTTTGTAAGTGCAGCTAACTTTTGATTATTTATATTAATGTGGGACAGCATATCTAACCGAAATATGTATGAAGTCTTCACTCCTCATTTCATCTTCCAATTTGTCTTTGTAAGAAGTGTTTGGAAGGGGTTGCTGAAAAACACTAGTTTCCATTTCCTCTTCAGCTTGGGCAGAAGACAGCGTTTAGAATCTTTATGTAGCTTTATTTTTACCCACTGCCCCACTTTGCTAAAGAGGAAAAAAAAAAAATTCATTAATGAACCATAGAAATTAACCTTGTTTTATCCATTTTTCCCCACTCTTCAGTGTCCCATTCTACTCATGCCCATGCCATCCCCAACTAAGTTTACATCTCTGTGCATATTATTTTATGTACCTACCCCAGCTTTTGTGCCTCCATACCTTTACTCATGTTCTTATTTTCTTTTTTTTTTACTCCTGTGTCCCTCAAATATACTTTTGGCTAACTCCTACTCATCCTGTAAAGTCTAGTCTTCCAGTCCTCAATATTTTTCTTAAGCACGTGAGCCTTATTGTCTAACAGATTGATTCTAGATTCTGGTGCTACAATTTGATAACTCTCTGATCCTGAGAAAAGTACCATAGTCACTCTGATCATCAGTCTCATCATTTGTAAAATATGAACAATACCCAAATCTCAGGATTGAGATTTTAATTATTAATTCTGATTTTTGATAAATATTCAAGTAGTAATAAAATAGATAAAAACCTTGTCCTCCTAGAACTTACATTTTGGTGGGGATAGACAGGTAAGTAAATAAAAAACAAAATACATAGTATGAGAAGCAACGTTAAGAGGAAAGGTAGAGGATGCAGAAAGTGAAGGAAGAGTGAGGTTTCAATTTTAAATAGGCTATCTTGAAAAGGGCTTGTTGTGAAGATGGCATTTGAACAGGGACTAACAAAAGCCTAGGATATTTAAAGAAAGATGATTCCAGGCAGAGGGAACTATAGGTGAGAAGTCCCTGATATGAGTGGGTGAATGGCATATTCTAAGAACAACAAATAGATAAGTTGGCTATTTCAGAGTGAAAATGAGTGCAGAGAGAACAAGGCTAGATCATTCAGGGTCTTTTTAGGTCAATTTTTGTAAGGACTTTGTCTCTAAATGAGATGGGGAGTCATGTGATCTTATTTGTTATAAGTATTGTCTGGTTTCTGTACAGTTTTGTGGGGGAGCAAATGCAGATATTGAGTGGCTAGTGAATATATCAGATGAGAGCTATACAAACTAAGTCCCCCAGAGTGTCTGACCTATAATAGACATTCTATAATTGTTATATGCCCTCCCTCTCATGTCCCTATACTGATGTGTCTGGTTAGAAGTTATTTCTTGTTGTTTGGAATTCTCTATTAGGCACACATTTTTAAACTAAGAGTTTTTTGTGTGTTTTTCTTATTTCTTCTCCTAGCCTAAGCATTTCTTGAGGGAAATTTCCTTTTTTTCTTCATTTTTTAAAATTTAAATTCAGTTAGCCAACATATAATACATCATTAGTTTTTGATGTAATGTTCAATGATTCATTAGTTAAGGACAATTTCTTGACTCAATTTTAGTTATCTTTATGTACATCCCATAGAGACCAGTGCAGGACATTATACACAACTATTATTAAAAATATTTTGATAGAATGAAAAAACTTATGAATATATCCATATGGTTTTTGGAAAAACTTACAGCAGAATGTTTTGCTGGGATACTGGCAAGACAGGTTGGTCAGAGTGACAAACCTATGGTAAACTCTGGATTTTTGTGGAGATATAGGTATAGGGAAGAAGTATGCCCCGTACATGTCAGTCTGATGTGGTGTGTATGCAAAAAATGAGGCGGTAAATGCTTTGGCTCCTATCTTGGTAGAGGGTTAGATAAGTAACAGGTTGAAAGTATGTTTGGGATCTGATAAGCAATAGCATCCAAGAGAAAACAGCAAGTGTGGAGGACAGGGAAGTAATAGCTCAGGAAACACATTGTTGTTTATCTTGGATATATTAGCAAGAATGATTTATTTTTAGTAAGTAGGATAGATGTGGGAAGAGACATTGATACTGCCTTGTGAAAGCTGTTAGGACAGGTCCAGCTAGGCATGCTGTCTAGGGACTTTGGCCGTCTTCATTTGTGATTCATGCAGATGTGTGGCTTTGGGGTCTGAGGTGGTATAGTGGAGTGTCCAACAGTTGGAAAATGCAGGCAGAGGAGTATAAATGGGCTGCTGGCTGACCTCTGGGGCATCTTTCTATGTATAGGAAGTTCCTAGCCTTTGCAGGGGTATTGAGCTAGAACTGGCAAATTATCAGACTGGGGGCTTAGGATGGTGCTGTATCCTTTTGGATTCTTGCTTCTATATGTAGTTGAATACCCAGCTAAAGTTGCTGAAACAAAAATGTTCCTTGTTGGCTCATCTAACTGAAAAATCCATGTAGAGTTATTGCGAAACAAACTTGATCCAGCTGCTCAAATGATGTCACTGAGGACCTGGCTTCTTTGTAGTTGTCTGTGCTTTGCCTTTCCCAGATCATCCTCATCTGCACAGTATTCTCCTGGCACCCTCATTTTGAAGCATTTTAAATACCATATCCTCAGTACAATCCTATCTGGTGGAAGAAAGCCTGTTGGACTTAAGCCATGTGTCTGTTCCTAGCCATTTATTTGTAGTGAGCTAGGTTATATTGGTAAGCATGGGCCTGAACCTCGTACTTCATCCCAAGTCAGGAATGGAATAAGTTTACCCCAAAACGTGGGTTCTGTGGGATGAGAGTAGATACCTTAAATGAAAGTTAGCGTACTGGAGCATAACAAATAACACGGAGGACATGGGGAGATGGAGAGGAGAAGGGAGTTGAGGGAAATTGGAGGGGGAGATGAACCATGAGAGACTATGGACTCTGAAAAACAACCTGAGGGTTTTGAAGGGGCGGGGGGAGGACGGTTGGGGGAGCCAGGTGGTGGGTATTAAGGAGGGCATGCATTGCATGGAGCGCTGGGTGTGGTGCAAAAAACAATGAATTCTGTTATGATGAAAAGAAATTAAAAAAAAATAGTAATAATAAATAAATACATTCAAGATAAAAAAAAAAAAGAACGTACTTTTATTAAGCAATGTGTGGGTTGGTGTGTGGTTTCAGACCCACCAAATTCAGATGACTACTACCAGGATTATATTGTCTGGGCCCTAGAAGGAAACACCTGTTTACCTACAATGGTTTAAATGAAGAGACTTTAAGGAAGGGACTACTTACTGAGGTATAGGTAGGGTTAAATGTACAAACAATGGCTGATGTGGTTCCTTTTGATCAGTATCAGTAGGAAGGTGTTACCACCCATAGGATTTAGTGATCAAAGGGAGGAAGTAGTGTTAACAGAGTCAAGTGAGAACTTGAGCTCTGGAGGAGAAGCTAGAGCTATACTTGTAGAGGTGTGCAACCAGAGATAGTACATTGAAACAAAGAGGAAATAGAGAAGAAATATCTCACCTTTTTCTCCTCTCATTCTCTAATCTGTTGGTAGCACTCATTGGCTTAACTGCAAGCCAGACAGGAGAGGAACCTGCATGATGCAATCCTTAAGTTGGGGGAGGGGCAGCCTCCTGGAACACATAGTAGGGCAAAATATGGATCTTAGTAGGGGTCAAATGGAGATAAACCAGAACAGAGAACAAATCAGAAACTCAGTCCAGTAATAGGAAAATATATTGGAAAGGAAGATAAATAAGGGGTAGAAATTTAGGGTCTAAAGTTTCATTATCAGAGGAAGGTCCGAGTGAAAAGGGGCTAATCTTCCTCATAGAGCATAATGAGAGAATTTAGTGATTATGAAAGGGTGACTGAGCCCCAGGTCAGTCTACTGTAGATACTTGATTCCAAGCCTTGCCCTTGTTGGGGAATGGATACCTGTTTACTCTTCTTGTTCCACATCATAATTTGCCTGGGGACTGAGGTGTGGCTGCTCCTGAAAGATTTGGGACTCAGAACGTCTGTTGGTCAGTAGCTCAGGACAGGGACAGAAAAAAGGACACATTGTTACTCATCAAGGAAGAAACCATTACCACATGTGGTTGTCCTGATTCTTGTGCTTTTATTTATATTTTTTGTCCTCTCCAGATTGGGATTGGTTCCTGCTTAAGCTTGACTTGAAAACTCTCAAGAGAGTTTAGTCAAATAATTGACTAAGTGAAGTAAAGAAGGGTTGGCTCTACCAGTCTTCATCCAGAGGTCATTCTGTGGGCCAGGTGGTAATTAATCCCTGTCACCAACTGCTATGATAAATACCTAAATGATACTGTGGCAAGGGATTAAAAACAATCTAGATTACAGCAGAAAGCTCAAATTGTGGCTGGCAACAAGATGGCAAACAGAAGTAGCACAGCACCAACTCCACAGAAGAAGAGGGCAAGTAACAACCTTCCTTAGTCAGCTGGGGCTGAGACAAGAGTGCTTGATGCAAAGTTGGGAACCAGAGGAGGACTGGGCTGAGCATTAAAACTCTTGGCTGAGCCTAAAGTGATTTCAAAGCAGAACAAGGGTGGGACTGTTTAGTAGTGGGAAAGAAAGCTTGGTTTGATGCCTAGAGAGAATTACGTGATGTTTAAAAAAGACCATTATTTATTACAAAATCAAGCAGTGCAAACATATCAGCAAGCTTGAGACAGTCTTTATCTGAGATTTTTAGATCTACAATTTAGGTGAGAGAATATTTCCAAGTTCAACCTGCTTATCAACCCTTGTGAAATGAGAGCATAAAAGTGAATGAAAGTATATTCAATCTGCAATGAAAGAGAAATGTAACAGACACAGATCCTGCCCCCCTCCTACTTTGTGGACTTGAGCCTAAATTTAACTTGAATTCTGTTTAAAAGGAGCTTTTTTTATTCAGCCTTCTAAAAATGAGATATTTGCTTATTAGTGGGAACTATGCATTTTATTAAGATGATCTTTATTTTGGACTAGTTGGAGGGTAAGAAGAGAGGGAAGTAGTTGGAAAAAGAGAGATAAGGAAAAAAAGCTGTCAAAATTGTTAAAAATAGAAGGATAACACAGCAAACCCCATATCCATCTGCCTGGAAAACACTTTTCTTTGCCTTATTTTCTGTTGCTTTTGAATTGGTCATTCTCTGCCTAGGTGCTTGGACAGCTCCTCCTTCTATCTTCCCCAGCCAGCTCTTCCTTGTGCTTCAAGATGCTAGGCACATTTTGGCTCCCACACCTTCTAACACTGTCATTACTCCCAGTGCCACCCCAGATAGATTTGTGGTATGCAAATCTGTACTTATCACATCATAGTGACATAACTTTGTGATGGAAAGTCTTCTCCATTGTACTGTCAGCCATTGAGGGAATGAGCCAATGAAACAATACGAATATATACAGTCAGAACAAATAGCTTCAAGGAGAGCATAAAAGTATCCTGATACATATTTCAGTATGACTGAGGCATGATGAGGGCAGAGATACAGCTGGGCTTTGGGAATAACTGCAAGTAGAAGGTGATATGCAGTTGTGACCCTTGCTATCTTTTATTTTGGTGTCTCTTACTCTTTCTCTGCAGAATGGCTTCCTAAATTTGGAAGATATGATTCCTAACAGCTCTTAAGATGTACATGATAAAGGTTTGTCACTTTAGAAAGACTAAATCTTTTAGAAAGACCGAAGATTCTGACTTGACATTCCTGCTCCCAAAGTGTTGGTTCCCAGAAAATGTCCCAATTTGGGACAGTTGTGCCCTCCTGCTCAATCATCAGCTGTTCCCATTGTCATCTTGTGTGTATGCATGTGTGGGGGGGGTAGTTCTTGTAGCCAGATAACATAGTATACGCTGTACACACAACCTATTAGTCTGCCATGGAATAATTAATATTTTGAGGGCCCTGCTTGCTAGTACATGTAGCTAACACAAGGCCATACATATTTATGGAAGGTCATGCTAGTGAAGACAGGTGCACTAAACAGTTAAATCAGCTTTGGTTTGGTGTTTGAAATACAGTATCATTATCCTTATTGGAGATTTACTTTCTTTGTGATGTTTTCTGTTGGCTGGCATTAAGATGCATTCTTTACATTTTTTTAAGCATAAACTGACAGGAACACCAAAGTGGGAAAGGTAGCCTGGATAATTAAAAAAAAAAAAAATTGACTTGGGAGCAAAAACATGCTGTGGTTAATTGATAAAGTAAAGATGTTGCTGACTAACTGAAAGTATTTTTAGTCTTCCAGAAGGTATTATTATGATCTTGTAAGTAAATTTTTAAACACTTTAAAGTGGAAATTTTCTTACCAGCTTATTTTTTGGCTCTCAGGGATGACTGACTTTAAAGTGAAGAAACTGGTATGTTTATCACTCATACCAGGTGAGTAGATGAGTATACAGCCTTTTAAAAACATCATGTGTACAACATTAAAACTAGTGTGCATATGTGTAGCTTTTATTCATTGAATGCTGATCCTAGATGTTAGTCAAATGGGTAGAATTTTAGAAGTGACACATACACATTACAAAAAAGAGAGATAGGGAAAATGAGCTTAATTCTTTTTCCCGTTTATAAACGTCACAGGATGGAGAGTAGTGAATGGTGATCTCTGGCCACTGGTCCAATATTCTGCCTACTTTATAACAGCTTTTTTCAGGAGCTGGATGTAGATGTATGTATGTAGGGGGGAAGGAGGAGTGTACTCTGTGATTTGGCTTTTAAAGAGGAGACCTCTGGTAACTTGATATTGAATAAGTTTATTGACCTTTCCCCTTTAGATACAAATCCTACAGGAGCCACCAAAGAGGAACAATACAGAGTGGATTACATGACTAAATCTTGCTTCTAATTTGAATCTGAAGCCAGATACTAAGTTGATGGGCCAATCACATGAATTAGGAGCCAATCCATTATTTCTGTATCAACCACTGTGTTTCTTATAATTCAGTTAGAAACTTGATTTTATCATTTACAGAATCTAAACTTTGGTTATCCATCAAATGGACATGAAACATTAAAAGGAAAGGACCTTTTCCCCCACTCCATGTTAATGCATCTAGCTTATCTATCTTTGTCCATATGTATTATTATATAGTCTGTTGGTGGAGTGTATGTTATTTCTATTTCTGGTTTGGCAAGAGACAAGAATCAGTCAACCTCTCTTTCTCTCTGTTTTTTCCCAGCTTCTCCTCTCTCTCTGCCTCTTTCCTTAAAACATGCTTATCTGTGAGAGTTCATGAAGCCAAAGTGCACTTTATATATTACCTTTGTAAATGACTTAAAGGAGGATCTGTCTGCAGTGGCAGGATCTGCTGACCTCACATATAATTGTTTTTGTTTATACATCTTGAAGCTAAAAGGGGTTTCTTTTGTATCATTATAATGCAACTTGCATTTCTTTTCTTTTGCCTTTTTTTTTTCTTTCTCTTTAATAAAAAAACCCGTAGCAATGTTTGACCTTTGGTTGTTACTGAAACTTACAGAAAGTAACTTTGAAAATTAGTTACCATAAATAGAATACAAACAGCTTTTTGCTTCCATAAAATAGATGGCTCTCTTCAGGAACTATTGATTCCAAGTCTGTTAATATTGCAAATCTAACTAAAATAGACATTATCCGTGCTGTAAGCGGGTGAGTGACAAGGGTTCTACACTTAGAGTTTTGCTAGAAAACTTGGAGGGCAGCCAGCTGGGAGAACTGTGATAGTCTTTAAGAAGTTGAAATCTGTAAGAAGTGTTTCAGGAAGAAAAGCTTTCAGTTTAGACTGTTGCATAGTTAACAATTATTAGCTCCAGAGAACTAATAATTAGCTCTAGTCAATTAAAACAACTTCTCACTTTATACCAGAGTAGATAGCTTGCATAGTTAAAATGCACAGTAAACTCTTGATTTATGCTACTCAGTTCCTTAGCAGAATCTTGCTTGGTTTTGTTGTTGTTGTTGTTTTCCCTACTGACATTTTGGTGCAGTTCCTTTTGCTGACTGGTTGATATACACCATGTTATTGTCTTACTTTTCACTTGGCATTCAAGTGTAAGCCTTTTCCGTATTCTTAATTTTGAATGACTGCATATATTTTATAGTGCTATTTACCAGACTGTCTAATTATTTTACATATATTAATTTGTAAAATAATCTTACAATTCTATGAGATGGGTACTATTATCCTCATTTTGAAATGGAAAAACAAAAATTGAGATACAGAGAAGGTAAGTGGACTATTGAAGGTTCCAATGTCCTTACATGCAGTAAGCAGAATTTGCTTTTGCTTTCTTAGCCATTTTCTTTGTATCTACCCATTCTTAGTTATTAGGTAGTTTCTTATAAGTTTAATATTATACATATCACAAAAACCAAATGCAATTAAGGAGGCATTTCCCACATTTTAAAGGGTTTTTCCTTCAGGTAGTTGCCCAGAAACAGAATAACTTGAATAAAGTTAAAAAAAGTTTTTAAAGCTATTGATACATATTACCTCATACATTTCCTCATGGTTTTTATATTTTTCTAATAATTTATGTGCACATAGTTCAGTAAATCATTGCCATCTTTTTATATATCTTTGCTAATTTGATAGCCAAATACATATTTTTCTCACTTGTTTTTTTTTGCTTGTTTCTTTGTATTTTAATTTCTTCTTTTGTGGATTAATTATTCATGTTCCTTTGCTTGTTTTCTATAAAAGTTCTAGGCACAGTCTTATGTCTTTGTGTAAGTTAAGATACTAACCTTTGTTATATTTGTTGAAAGTATTTTTTCCAGCCATTGTCTTTTTATTTTTGAGTATTTCTTTTTATGTGTAAAGGGTGTTTTTGTGTGTGTGTGTGGGTGGTGTTTCTGTTATTGAGGTATAATTGACATATATTTTTGTTTTTTAAACAAAATTTTTCCTCCTTAATGATGGCTTCTGTTTAGAAAAGCCTTTCATTTCCAAGATAAATGTTAAATTATCTTTTTTTTCCTATGGATTTTTTCTTTTATGTTTAATTTTTAATCAATATATAATTTATTTTGCCATAGTGTTAGCTATGTGTCAGAATTTCAAAGTGGTAGAAACATGATTTGTTTTTTGCTCTTCTCTGTCAGTGAATTGAATAATATTTGGAAGAAAAGCCTTGGATAATCCATAAGCACACAATCAGCTTCTTAAATATTGTTTTTAAGATTTTCTTTTTGCAAACCAGAAATTGAGAATTGAATTGAGAATGTAATTAGGCACATGGCCTTGTGTATTTTTAAATATTGTATTTAATATCATCTTTTAAATATTGTATTTGTAATATTTTTGTCTTTTCTTTCATAAGTAAATCTGACAAACTAGCTCTCTAACCTTCCTTATTTGTAGAGGTTCTGTATGCCTCACTAGAATGATATGTTATCCCTAGACTTTTTGTCTTCATACTGTAACTTAGAACTTCCATAAGATCTCCGATATAAGGGGTGAGGGTGTTCTTTTTTTTTAGTAAATTTTTTTTTCCTTTTTAAGGATTTTATTTATTTAATTGACAGAGATCACAAATAGGCAGAGAGGAAGGCAGAGAGAGAGAGAGCGAAGCAGTCTCTCTGCTGAGCAGAGAGCGTGATGCGGGGCTCAATCCAGGACCCTGAGATTATGACCTGAGCTGAAGGCAGAGGCTTAAACCATTGAGCCACCCAGGCACCCCATAAAGGGTGTTCTGATGGAAAGTAAATACTATTCCTAGATGTCAGTGATACTTTTTTTTCCTAGTTGTTGTATTTACCATTTAGCAGCATGATAAGCAATAGTATTGATCAATCAGAAATAGGGTAAATAAAGATTCCATGTCATCATTGGAAAATCAGTATGTGTTAGGAATGACTATCAAATCTAAAAGTCAGATATATATGCGTGTTGCACATAACAACTATACATATATGTTTTGTTAATAATTTGCTATTTAATATTTAATGAAAAGCTTGACCTTATAAAAATGCTTATCAAAATATTTGACTGTAATACCAATACTCCCAACTAACTTGCAATTATTATTTCCAAAGTATAAATGGCAATCTTTAATCTTCTGGAGTAATTTTTCTGTTAATCATATTACTACTAATTATTTGATAACCTTTATTTGTATTTTAGCTGCATATTAAAAGCAGTGATAAATTAATATAAAGATTTGGCAGTTTTGAATAAATTATTTCCTTTTCTCCACCCAAAGTAATTGTATTTAAAATACTTGGTAATCCAAATTCAGTGACTAATCTTTGAGGTTGTTTTATCACCTACATTGATTTGTGTTGAAACTGATTGTTTAAGATCTGACTACACCCAGTTTTGTACATTGTTTTCAAAATGTAAGAATTTGGAAATTTTAGGGGCGCCTGGGTGGCTCAGTGGGTTAAGCCTCTGCTTAGGCAGAGGTCGTGATCCCAGGGTTCCGGGATCGAGCCCCACATCAGGCTCTCTGCTCCGCAGGGAGCCTGCTTCCTCCTCTCTCTCTGCCTGCCTCTCTGCCTATTTGTGAGCTCTGTCAAATAAATAAATAAAATCTTAAAAAAAAAAAGAATTTGGAAATTTTATTAGATTGGAAAAAAGACTTTTATAACTTATTTTCCTCTACTTTAGTTGTTTTTATTCTGTGAGAATTTTTCATTAAAAATAATTGTAGTCTTTGGCATATTGAAGACAACATAATTACTGAATGAATCTCTTTATTTATGTCTCTTTTATAACTTACTTTTGCTTATTTTCTTCATTGTTCAAAAGAAACATACTAGTTAGAGGGTGGTAGAATCTACAGATTCGAGGGTCAAAGGATAGTGGAGAACAGGTAAACAAGAATAAAATGAGAGATGCATAGAAGTGTAATAATGCAAGTATTCCACAGACTAGCTAATTACAGAGAGGAATAGATTTTGTGTTCTTGAGATCATGGAACAGTCTTGGTCTAAAGGAGAGAGAGATTCCCAAGTGCCTGAATATTTGTTAGAACTCTCTTTAAGTAAAGGCTAGGAGATCTCATAAAATTTAATTTTTCTTAACTATATATGCTCAAAAGATAATGGAAAATGACAATAGGACCTAATATACTATAATTCTGAATTAGAAGAATTTCTTCAAGAAGTAGAAATTATAGAATATGTTATAGAGAGAAGAAATGCTATAACTAGTTGGGTTTATACTGCAGAGTTAAAAAAAAGTGTTCAAAAAAACTCTTGCAAAAAATTAGATATGATCAATGTCTAGAAGAGGAATACAGGTTGGAACAGTAATGAACAGCAGTCTAGACCATGGCATTACTTCCTTTTCCATTGTCCATAGGAGACATTGTCAAGTGAGCTCAGTATTCTTTCCTGTTTTGTCTATAAACACCTCTGGAATCCTCCTTAAAGTGACACTCTAGGTAGTTACCGCCATTTGATTGGTGGTGTAAGAAATGGAGACTCTTTGACATCCAGTCTAGGAAAAAGTAACTCAAAATAATATAGGTTTGAGAGGCTTGTCTCTGTGCTAAAATCTATTAATCAAAACCCTTGGATCCAATAGTTAAAGAAATAACAAAATCTTAATTTTTATATTATTCAACCCATATTTTTCTGTTTCATCTAACAGGATAACTTGAGAAATGTTACATACTGTTCTGTTAAAATCTACATCACAGTGTCGGTAGAAGTAACTAGGTCTTTTAGTTTAATAAGCTAGCCAGAAAAGTAACCTGGTTGATAGAGAGCACTGGTTCACTATCAGGAGGAAATGTTCCATAGGTAACATTTGGCAATATCTTGTGACAGGGTGTGTGTGATACTGGCACCCAGTGGATAGAGACCAGGGATATTGTAGTTCCCCACAACAAAGAATTATTCAGCCCACAATGTCAGTGTTCAATGTCAATAGTGCTACTTTGAGAAATCCTTGTCTAGAGTACTTTTCTTGACTGGTAGCTTGTTAGAAATGCACATTACTGTGCTTCACTTCCACCCTAATCAATCAGAATTTCTAGAGGTAAGGCTCAGCAGTTTGTCTTCTAATTAGTCCTTTGGGTGATTCTGACGATCCTTTAAGTTTTAAGACTAATAGCCTATCTTGATATATAAGAATGTATAAGAAATATTTATTAAGCATCAAGTTTGGACCAGGAACTTACCTAAATGCTCAAAAAACAGCCTTTTCATAATTTGTTTGGTTTTTCCATCTTACCTAAATGGACCTTATTTCTCCTTGTAGCTCTCAAATTTTCTGTTGTCTAGGGTGTTGTTTAACATGTGTTTGTTGAATTGTATTCACTTGAATTGGTTACTGAACTTTCTCTTCCTACCATTTATCTACTTGTTGGTTTTCTTAGAAGGGTTGTTTTTTTTTTTAATTTTTAATCAATGACTTGGTTGAAGATGTAGTTGTCATATTTATCCATTTTATAGACCACACAATGATGGTAAGTGTTGGATGTTAGAAACAATTCCGTATTCTATATAGGCTAACAATAACATGGTCATAGTTGTAAAATTTAAAATTCCCATTATATCCACTATACCATGCAGTTTTTGCTTGCTTATCAAAATTAGGAACATTTTTAATTAATTGATGGATTGCACAGCAGGAAGAGATTTTCATATTTGTTGGATTGATCAAAAATATCTCCTGAATAATTTAGAAGAATAGTGATGATAGTAGAGAGAGGGAGTATAAGATAAAGGTGGGCAACATTCTGAATTACTTTGGATTTTGTGACTATCAACTGCTGATACACACTGAAGTAGAAATACTCATCAGTTGGAATGAGGGAGAAAGTATAGAGTCAAAACAATGGATGCAATGGTCATTTAACTGCTAAGAGGCAAGAAGAAAGGGGAAGTGATAAACCAAAGAAATTTTGTCATGGAAGAAGTTAAAGGAGCTTTAAAAAAAGGATTTCAGTTGTCTCTGTGATAACACTAACCTGTCAGTACTTGCTACATTGCTCACGTTTCCTCTACTGACATAAGCATTTTAATGGAGAATTCCCTATGAAAATGTGATAAAAAGTTATAGGTGACTCTGAAATCTGTTCAGGTATGAGCCAGAAATGAAGTGCTACAGTATTATAGCCCCTCTCAGCAGACATAGGGAAGAATGCTGAAGAAGAGGAAAACTTTCAGGGCATATAACTTCAGGCAGTGTCCCATTGCCTGCTTAGGCTGGAAGGAGAGATAGCCTAAGGTCAGGTTTTATACTACTTTCTGGGAATAAGATTGGCAGATGGTAACCAAAGATTTTAGGAGAGACTGTTATTGAAACTCTCACAGTAGGCCCAGAAACAAAAATATGTGTAGTTAATATTACTCAACTGAAGACTTTTAATAATATAATGAATGTTATGTTCTTCTCTGAAGATAACAGTTCCTCAGTGAGCTTGGGAAATAAAGTTCAAATAATGACAAGAATGAAAGCTATACCTGGCGTCAGTTGCGTGGACCTTTCCTCACTGAGATTTACCAGGTTGCTTCTACTGCTGGTTGACTAATTTTCTAGCGGCTTTGGCCAACTCCAATTTCAAGATAGGATATCATATATTCTCAACACAGTGTGTGACAGGCTGTCTGATTAGATTGGTCCAAATACATTGTGAAGGGTATAGCAACTTGTCTTTTTTAATTTTATATTTGAATTTCTTTTTTTCATGCCATTCTTCTACTACCATCATAGATTAGCTGACCGTGTTCTATATAGGCATGATATAAATCATGTTCTATTGCCTCAGATCAGTCGGTCCACTTCATAGAGAAAGAATAATGCCAGTGGAATTCACTGTCTTATCATGAAATTCCTCATCCCAGAGCAGCTGATCTGACACAATGTTGGAATAGTTTACTGAAAGCTCAATTGTGGTACCAACTGGCAACCTTGTAAATGTGGTGTCATGACCCAGAGATGTATATAGAATATTGTCCTTCTCACATACTAGTCAGAGAAGTGACTTCTCAGGATTATACCTAATGACCTACTAAAATAGTTTTTGCTTCCCATCACATGATTCTTAGTTTTATAAGTATAGGGATTTTAATTGCTGGTGCATACATGCTTTTGCCCTTGGAATCCTGGTTTTTTTTTTTTAAATTAAATAAAAAATTTTAAAAGATTTTATTTATTTATTTGTGAGTGAGAGCACCAGGGGAGAGTGAGAGGGAGAAGCAGACTCCCGGCTCAGCAGCGGGCTGGATCCAAGGACCCTGGTATCACAACTGGAGCTGAAGGCAGCTGCTTAACCGACTGAGCCACCCAGGTGCCCCCCTTTTTTAAAAAATATTTTGTTTATTTGTCAGAGAGAGAGAGAGAGTGCGTGAGCACAAGCGGGCAGAGTGGCAGGCAGAGGTGGAGAGAGAAGCAGGCTCCCCACCGAACAAGGAGCCCAATGCGGGACTTGATCCCAGGACCCTGGAACCATGACCTGAGCCGAAGGCAGTGGCTTAACTAACTGAGCCACCCAGGTATCCCCCAGGTGCCCCTTTTTAAAAAATTTTAATTCCACTGTAGTTAATATACAGTATTATATTAATTTCAGTTGTACAATATAGTAACTCAACAATTCCATATATTACTCAGCTTTTCATCAAGAGAAGTATATACTTTTTTTTTTTTTTAAAGATTTTATTTATTTGTCAGAGAGTGAGTGAGAGAGAGAGGGAGAGAGGAGGGAGCAGGGGAGTGGCTGGGGAGGGAGAAGCAGAGTCCCCACTGAGCAGTGAGCCCAGTGCAGGACTTGATCCCAGAACCTTGGTATCACAACCGGGGCTGGAAGCAGACGTTTAACTGACTGAGCCACAGAGGCTCAGCCACCATACCCAAGAGGTATACTCCCCTTCACCTGTTTCAACTATCATCCCATCCAGTTTCCCTCTGGTAACCAGCAATTTGTTAAGAATCTGTTTTTTAGTCTCTTTTTCCTTTGTTTCTTCAATTCTACATTTGAATGAGATCATATGCTATTTGTCTTTGACTTTCACTTAGCATTGTATTCTCTAGCTCCAAAAAGATTTCATTATTTTTTATGTTGAATGATATTCCATATATATGCATATAAACATACATACACATTGCACAATTTTATCCATTCTGTTGATATTGATGGACATTTGGGCTCTTTTCATAATCTGGCTATTGTAAATATGCTGTAATAAACATAAGGGTGCATGTATCCTTTTGAATTAGTGTCTTCGTATTCTTTGTGTAAATATCCAGTAGTGTGATTACTGGATCATATGGTTGTTCTATTTTTAATTTTTTGAGGAACCTCCACACTGTCTTCCACAGTGGCTTCACCAGTTTGTATTCCCACCGATGGTGCATAAGGATCCTTTTTGTCTATATACTCACCAATTCTTGTTGTTTTAGAATCCTAATTCTTACAGTGAGCAATAGGTGATAATCTTCAAACTTTGGCTTGGAGAGTGCCTTTGCCTCCTATTACCTGAACCCTAGTTTTTATAAAATGTCCATATTCCTCTCAGCTGTTTTCAGTGCTTAGGATAATGGTTCTACTAAAGTAGGTGCTTAATTGTAGCATCTGGCTCTTTGGCTTCCTCATGCCTATAGAGGAGTAGGTAAAAAAGGAGATCTTGTATTAGTTGGGATGATTGACTTTGTCTATAAAATAGATACAGAGTTGTTTGTTGCAAGTAGGCACCAAGAGGATTTGGTAGAGTCATGGATTCCCTGAGATGCCTCTTCCCATTGCCATGCGGAGTAATAAGGTTAATAGAAATTTTCTTGCAGCCCTCCAGCAGAAATGTTAAGGACTCAGACTTCTAAAAAATGTAGGTTTGGATTACTGTACTAGGCAAATTACTCATCAAGAAGTGTTTTTTGAAATGTGACCTGAATGCAAGGTATACGGAATGAATACTGGAGGAAAGTATTCCCAAATACTAGCTAAGGCAGAAATTAGGCCTTAGTTTTTTATTTTTATTTTTATTTTTATTTTTATTTATTTATTTATTTATTTTTATTAACATATAATGTATTATTTGCCCCAGGGGTACAGGTCTGTGAATCATCAGGCTTACACATTTCCCAGCACTCACCATAGCCCATACATACCCTCCCCAATGTCCATAATCCAACCACCCTATCCCTATCCCTCTGACCCCCCAGCAGCTCTCAGTTTTTTTCCTGAGATTAAGAGTCTCTTATTGTTTGTCTCCCTCCCCGGTTCCATGTTGTTTTGTTTTTTCCCTCTCTACCCACCCCCCACCCTCTGCCCTGCCTCTCAATTCCTCATATCAGAGAGATCATATGATAGTTGTCTTTCTCTGATTGACTTATTTCGCTTAGCATAATGCCCTCTAGTTCCATCCATATCATTGCAAATGGCAGGATTTCATTTTTGGGTTTTTTTTTTTGTTTTTTAGTTTTTTTGATGACTGCCTGGTATTCCATTTTATGTATATACCTCATATTCTTTATCCACTCATCTGTTGATGGACATCTAGGTTCTTTCCATAGTTTGGCTATTGTGGACATTGCTGCTATAAACATTCAGGTGCACGTACCCCTTTCGATCACTACATTTGTATCTTTAGGGTAAATACCCACTAGTGCAATTGCTGGTTTGTAGGATAGCTCTATTTTCAATTTTTTGAGGAACCTCCATACTGTCTTCCAGAGTGGCTGCACTAGCTTACGTTCCTACCAACAGTGTAGGAGGGTTCCCCTCTCTCTGCATCCTCGCCAACATCTGTCATTTCTTGACTTGTTAATTTTAGAATAAAGCCTTAGTTTTATTTGTGCTCTTTATTGTTGATAGAGGACAATAATTATCTTCTCTTTTACTTTTGAAATAGGAGTTACAGTAATTAAAATGAAAGTTTTTAATGAGTAATGACAGTGAATCCCACTGGCATTATTCTTTCTCTATGAAATAGATTGGTTGATCTGAGGCAGTTATCTTGTTGGAAATTGATATGGTATGTGGTTACAGCTGAGCTAGAAGAATTCTGGACTCTTCTAGATATCAATAGATACCAATTCTGGATGTAGTTGCTTAAAGTGGGAGGGGTGTGATTATATTGCACTTGTGACTGGATAGTTGGGTTGTGGCATTCTTGGATATACAGGAAGTAGGGAGAGTTGGGATATGCTGCAAGGCCAGGGGTTGGCATGCTGTGGGTACCTTTTTGGGGTAGTGCTCAGGATATAGCCATTTTCTTTCTCAGGGACTTTCCCCCAAAACCTATGGTGGGATTTCTGTTGGCCATGTTGGTGCCACGTAGCCTTGACTCTACAGCTACATCTGAACTACAAGGAGTGACAACTGACTGACTAAAGCTGGGAAACTCCAATTCCTTCTTATGGAAATTTGAAATTTGGTGGTTGATCGGATTGAATCTCATTAATAGTACTGCGGCAGAGAGTAGGTTCCCAAACTTCTGCTATAGAGGTCCCATAGCTCATTTGGTTTCTGTTATTTCAAAAGTAGTTCTTGACCTCTTCTTTATTTCCATTGAGAGTGTAAGTGTTCTATTAATAAATTCTTTTTATTTGTGTTGATTATAGTTGGTTTTCTATCTATTTCTACCAAGAGTCTTAACTCATCCTGGTCATATATAAGTAAGTGGTATGAACCAAAAAAGGAGTTTAATATTTGAATTTTGACAATAGACTGAAGATGTAGAAGTGGTTGTGAGGAACAAGGAAGATGTTGACCCCTACTTCCCAAAAGTTGAAGAAGGTATAGGACTTCTCTTGTAAAAGAGAGTTTTCAAGTTATGAAAGGAGGTAGAAGCAGGGTCATAGCCTAAGGCTGACAGTGTTACTTAGTGTTCTCACAAGAGATTTGGGGTTTGTAGAGGTATGGAGAAGGGGTTGCATAGCAGATGTTCCATAAATATTTGTTGATGTGGAAAAAAATGGGGAGAATGAGCACTTCTCATTATAACCTTAGTGAAGAATGCTGTGTCTGTCTCATTGACCTGGGTTCTTCAAATGATAACTCACTTGCATAACTACATCTCCAGGGCAAAACTGCCAGAGCTTTTATTCTCTCTGGGGCCATGTTCTCTTTCCTGCCACTCATCCTTGGTAAATACTATTTCAGTAGAGGGGTTTAGTTAGAAGAGGTTTAAATAACTTAGACTTTTAGGCAGAAGTTTCAAGATCTCTCTCTCTCTCTCTTCCCTCACAAAAGTTCTCTGGAGTTATGCAAATTTTCTAACAAATATCAATGGTATGGGGAAAGAAATTAAAGTTCCACTTTTACCTTATATAATATGGGATATTAATTAGCTTAATGCTAACTGTGAAAACAAATAGACTCCAAAACACTTTGGACTTTTGAAAAATGGCTTCAACATATTTCTTGCTTATGTAACACTACTGGAGGGTAAACAGGTCAGTAGGTTGGTTATACTCCTTGAGGTCATTTAGGGACTCAGGTAGGGAGGCTTGTCATCATCAGCATGTGGCTGTCAAGGTCACCTTAGGATACTGTCTACATCCCAGCTAGACTGAAAATGAAAAGAGCATGGAAGTTTTGTCCAGGGTGGACTGTATATCACTTCTGTCCACATTCAGTTGGCTAGAATTTAATCTGAGTCACCTAACTTTCAGGGTGGCTGGGAAATGTAGTCTACTTTGCAGGCAGGAAAAATAGACTATATATTTGGACGATCAGCTAACAGTCTCTCTCCTGTGGTTATCCACTATTACTCCGATTTCACCTCTCAGCAGTTCTGATAATTACATGTTTTTTATACTTTAAAACAAAAGAAAGTTGGTGCCTTTGCCTCTCTTCACAGTTTCTGTAAGTTTTATGACTCAAAAATAAGGTTCATACGGGGGGAGGAAAAGTAATAGATTTGAATAAGCTAAATTATATACACTTGCATTTTGCCATGTATATTCAAAATCACTAAACATATTTTTGTATTCAGTCCTTCTTATCAGCCTGTAAAATTCTAAGCTAAAAAATAATCATCCTTCACAATAACAATTCTAGGAGCAGGAAAGATAAGTCAAGCTGGGATTTGCAGATTGGGAGTAAGTGTTAAAGTGAATGGGACTGGAGGTGGTTCCAGGAAGCTAGCAACTGGGCTAGTGTTAGGGGTAGAATCCAGATAGGGAAGGAAGGAGGAAACTAATATAGGCACCCAAGGAGAGAGAAAGTAGGAGGCTCTATGCCTTATTTATAGGAACTTTCAGTATACTTATTGTTGGGCAGGAGTCAGGCCTGTGGTGTGGGCTACCTGCAGAGAAGAAAACAGGTAAATAGGCTTGCCTGGCTGGAAGCAGGATTGAAGAGACAGAGCTTTACAGCATGTGCTCAGAACTTTCATACTAACTCAGGATTAACACATTGTTCTTCTCATGGCTTTTGGATTTGAAATGACCATGATGCAAAGTTGGCAACACCAGGGGAAATATAATAAAATATAAGATTATTCACATTCAGGTTTGTTGATTTTTTTCTTATTTCTTGTTTTTATTTATATTTCATTTATTTATTCATTTATTTTGAGTATGGCTGACATAATGTTACATTAGTTTCAGGTGTAAAACATAGTGATTGGACACTATTCTTCTGCTGTACTTGCCACAAGGATGGCTACCATCTGTCACTGTAGTGTGTTGTACCTCTTATTCCCATGACTTATCCATTCCATAACTGGAAGCCTGTTTCTCCCAATCCGCTTTACCCATTTTGCCCCCACCCCAGCAACTGTCAGTTTGTTCTCTGTATTAATAGGTCTGATTCTGCTTTTTGTTTGTTTATTCATTTGTTTTATTTTTTAGATTCTCTGTATAAGTGAAATCATATGATACTTGTCTTTCTCAGTCTGACTTACCTCATTTAGTATAATACCCTCTAGGTCCATCCATGTTGCAAAGGGCAAGATCTCATCTTTTATTTTATTTCTACTGTGATGATTGAAATTAGATTAATTTTTTGGGTGTCCAAAGTACAATGAAAATCATGGCTTGTGCCCAGTAAGACCAGTAAGAATGAATGTTAGTTAAAGGAAAAGAAGTTTTAAACTTTGGTGCTGCCTGTGGTCTATGAACTATAAATGTTTCTCAGATGACTAGCTGACTGGTGACTCTGCAACTATAGGAACACATTAACTCTAAGAACACTAGGTACAAAGGGAAATGCTTGTGATTACATGGCTAACCAAAACTATATGCAATGAAGTTTGAAAACTATAAGCCTAGTACTTTTCTTTTAGGTTTATTGATACTATGAAAAGTACTTTACATTCATACCAGTTTTGTATGATTTTATAAGATGAGGAATTACACAGCAAATAAAGTAAACATATAAATTGTGGCATCATTTGTAACTTGTATTATTGGAACATAATGAGACAGGGTAAAGTAGTTATTCACTGAGGTTCTAGAGTCAGAACTGGGCTCAAATCCCAACTTTCCTTTGTGTCCTTGGACAAGTTATTTTACCTACATAAGCCTCTGTTCTCATCTGTAAAATAGAGATAATAACCATATCCACAGGCTCTGAAAATGAAGAGTTCATTTTTGTTTGTTTTGTTTTGTTTTTGGTAATTCCTTTGGCTGCAAAACCTGAGGTGGGCAGAAAGTTATAGTCTTTCTTTATCCTATTTAGTGTGTGTCTTTATGTGGCAGATATATTAACATATTTGATTAATGTATGCTGCCCCAGAGCCCACTCAAGGGCTCCTCCAGAATCACTCTCCACCCAGCTATGTGCCTGAAAGTCTGACCTTCTACAATCTCTATTTACAGGCTCCCTTGCAGTCTGTATTCCCATTGGATTTGGCCAATGGAAGTTGTTGGTAAGAGACTGGAGAGAGGAGGCAAAGTGAGGACCTTTGTTTAACTTACTTCACTCACTCCATGAGGGATTACCATAGTGTATCTCTCATCACCTGGAGGGCTACCCGTTCCCTATAAACCTTTCATCTCCAGCTCTCAGTTAATGGCTCTCTTCCCATACCCTGTCTGGCTTTGAGGGTAATAAGTCACAACAACACTAGCCCCAGGTTACCAAGCAATTCTTTGTGGTTTCTTCCCACCTTTCTTACACCTGGTGAATGGTGCCTTTATTGAATTTTCCTCAAATTATCCTAATTTTAGCATGTTACCTAGTTGCTCCTGGTCCTTGAAAGATGAGGAGTGTCATTTATGAACTATGTACTGAATTATTTGCTTTCTAAAATACATATGTACATATTCTAAATACTAAAACACATCTGTCCCCAAGGATTTGGGATAAAGGATTGTGGATATTCTAATGTTATTAGTATAGGAGTTTTACCATATTTTATAAATTGTTGCTCTGTTTAAAAGCTCTTTCTCATATGCAGTTCAACACAGAGCATTTAAATGGTCTGCAAAGAATGCCATCAACACTTCAGTACTAAAAACATAAAAATTGTCATTGAGCTACCAGATTAAATAAATCCCTCAAAGTAGGTATAGCATTTGGGGAACAGTTTCACAATTATAATAAACTTGCCTTTGTTACTTTCCTTAAGAGGAAAAAAGATGTAGTGAGATTAGATCTCAATCCCACTTGATTTCTTCTTCAACAGAGGACGCTTCATGTGGTTTCACAAGAGGCCTTAAGAAAGGGTGCCCAGGGATAATATAACTTTATTAAAATTACTCACCCTTCCTCAATGTTTCAACAAGAATAAATTCAACCCTCCAGCTTTGGATTTTTGCTACTTTGTGACCATATATTTTATCTGTAGCTCTTGGGTGGTGGAAAGAATCAAGGAGGCTAGCTTTGGGACTTTATAATCAAGGAAGCTAGCTTTGGGTCTCAATTCTGTTACATCACCTGACTCACTTTGAGTCTGGGACTTGATGTCGGTGGTCCTTGTCTCTAAAATGGGGGTAAAAAACATATACCTTTCAGTATCCTGAGGATTAAATAGAATAATTATATTAGTTACTAGTTTGGAGCTGTGCTCATAGTAAGAGCTTGAGTGTTTCTCAAACCTGAATTAATTTGTGAACACAGCTGCTCAGCAGAGGATGGTGTGTCTGTGGGACTGATCAGTGACTGAAACTCTGCCACCACTTTTGTGGCATTTGTACTCCTCATGGACCAACCAGAACCTCCTGGTTTTACATGTGAAAATCATGACCCATTTGTGGAACATCACAACAAAATGAGTGTGGAGTGGTGTGTGTGAATTTTGCCAGAGAACCAAGGAGCTGAACAGAATGATTGTTATTTGTTCATAACCACATAATTGTTTGTGTTTCCATTAACTCACAAATAGTATATGTAGCACTTTAATATTTATGATAATGTGACCATACATTAATCAACATTTTTAGTCTTTAAAAACATGCCATACAGACATGATATTTTTATTCCTTACCTCACTATAAGACGTTTTAATTTTTTCTGATGAAATTCCCTAACCATTCCACACTTTGAAACTCCACAATTTCTAGGGAAGTTGACTCTGTTGACTCTGAGCTCTTCTTAATGGCTAGCTGGGGTAGGGTGTGGCCAAGTACAAGATTCCTAAGGTTCTTAGTTGTTTCCTATTACCAAGACCTGAGACTAGATTCTTCTGAGGGCCTCAGAAAGTGGCCTACTAGTACATTGAGAGTTTTCACAAGCATTTTGAATAGAGAAACAGAGCCTTTGGAAATAAGCTCAAGAATAGGAAATAGCTTTGTTGGACCAAATAGTCCTGTGAAAGTTGGTATATTTTACTGGCATATAACTTTAATAGTGATGATGGAATAAGAAATAATCGTCCTTTTTTTCTGTTTTTCTTTTAATGCATTATAAAAATTAGCAACTAACTCTGTGGATTGGGAGATCTCAAGAACAGTATAGCATAACGAGTTTTTCTGTAGTAGTCAAAATAAAATATTGTATTTAAAATTAATTGAAATCTAGCATTATGGTTAAGATAAAATGTTGGTGTTACCAAATTAAATTAAAAGTTTTCTTTATGATTTTTTTTACCATTATTCTTCTCCAATTAATATTCCATCTGAGAAGGAAAAGGAGTCTGAAAGGAGAAGATTAAAAGAAGTCATTAATAAAAGGAAGCATATTTAATGGGAATATGATTATCATGTAGTTCAAAGAAAATTTCACTGTGCCTCTTACTAATTGCTATTTTGCGCACCCAGTTGCCTTACTTATCTTAAGATTGTTTCAGCTTTAGGGGATATGTAAAAAAATTAAGATATACATTTTTATTTAGAGTAGACCAAAGTTAAGGTGTAAATATTACTTAATAATTGAAGTATATAGGTTGTTTGGTTTAAGAAAAATATCACACAATTTGAGAAGTTGTTATACCGTGATCACCATCACCTCTCTATTGCAGTTGTAGCCACCTACCTTATGTTGGCAACTGTGAGGACTACTCATGCTAAAAATCATAAGAAGCCAAAACAAAACAGAAGGACCACCTAGTGCCATCCCCTTCTTACACTGTTAGTTCTGGTTCCGTTTTTCTCTGTTTGTCTTGAATTCTCCATACCTTTAACATAGTTGTTTTTTATGTTTTGTCCAGAGTTTATAGTTGGCCATATCAGAAGTAGACATGATTATGTCTGCCTAAAGTAAAACAGGGTAATAATCCCTACCTTACAGTTTTGTTTTGAAATCATCCATGTTAAGGGGCTAACACAAATAGCTGGAGAACAATTAGTGCTCTATATAGGTAGTTATTATTGTTAGATGCTCTTTCTTAATTTATTCCTAGTTCTTAGATCTGGGGAACTAGATTTTTTTTTTTACTGATAATTCAATCTTTGGGTTTCTGAAAGTGAAAAAGATTTTAAAAAATGAAGCCTTTGTAATGATCGGGAACAAAATTAAATTCAGCTTTCAGAATTAACTGTAAGAAAGAAGCAAGAAAGACCAGTGATACCATTTTAAGTGCTCAGATATTCATATAGGTTTGTTTGCTCACATTAAGTATATCCATAGTTTGTATAGTCTTGAGGAATTATATGTCTGGGAGAGATATGATAAATACCTACTGGAATGATAGTTCTTTCCTAGACATGGCATGGAAGACAAAGAGGAAGAAGGCAAGGTCCCCTTCTCTTGAGGCTCTCATGGCTTTGAATGATAGCTCTAGGAAAGCCTTCCTGGGAGCACGAATCTATAGAATAGGGAAACAGTTGTTCCAAGCTCTTGCTATTGGGATTCTGTTCTCCATGGAGACATATCCAGAAGCCTCTCTCATATACACCTATATGAGAGAATGAGAAAGAGATTGATTTATTTTAAGAAACTATAGAGGCTTAGGGCACCTGGGTGGCTCGGTGGGTTAAAGCCTCAGCCTTCGGCTCAGGTCATGATCTCAGGGTCCTGGGATCGAGCCCCGAATCAGGCTCTCTGCTCAGCAGGGAGCCTGCTTCCACCTCTTTCTCTCTGCCTACTTGTGAGCTCTGTCTGTCAAATAAATAAATAAATAAATAAAATCTTTAAAAAAAAAAGTAGAAACTGTAGAGGCTTGACAAGTCTAGAATCTGCAGTGTAGGCCAGTAGGCTGGAGACCTAGGGAATTGGTTTCAGTTTTAGTCCAAGGGTGATCTGCTGGAAAAAATTCCCTCTTATTCTAGGGAGGTTAGTTTTTTCTATTAAGACCTTCAATAGATTGGATGAAGTCCACCCATAGTTTTGGAAAATAATCTGCCTTACTCAGTCTATTGATCTAAGTGTTAAATTCATCTAAAAAATATCTTCACAGAAATACTTAGAATAATGTTTGGCCAAATATCTAGGGACTATGGTCTAGCTAAACTGACACATAAAACTAACAATCACAAGGATGTGTTCTCGAAGTTTGCCTTGGACCTCATAGCGGATTCAACCTTATATGGTTCTCCAACCCTTAAACTTTCATCATATACTATTTCTGTCTTGACTTTGTTCATTACTGTGTTTGAAGCTACTTTGACTGTTGGTACTGCTGAGCCCTTATACCTATCTGACCATACCATTAGCCTTAGTTTTGCCAGTATTTGTGCCCTAGGCAGACCTCTGTTTGGCCTTTACCCATGGGTAGTCCCATGTTCCACCTTGAACCTAGCCAGTTTAGTCTCCTGCATAGTTGACTTGGCCTATAGGTTTCTGACCCAAACAGAACAGCAACCACGAGTGTCCTAAAGTTAATCTTGTCCCCTAAGCTTTGTATATTATTTAGATGTTATTGGACTTTCTGGTATTTTTATTACAAATTTCAAATACTTCCAGTCTTTGCTAATAGTTTTTACAGAATATTTTATTTGATTTGGTGTATTTCTTTTATGCTTTGGGTAGAGCTCATTTATTGTAAGGCCACTCCTGCCCTCTTTGTTCTCTCATCAGCATTTTGTGAGGAGGAGTAATTATTAAATATACTGCCATTCTTTTAATAATTGAATGTGTGTGGTATTTATGATCTCCATACCAGCCCTCTTATTTTGCTCCATTATGAGTTTTATTCTCAGAGGCCTGTGGTTTTCAAATGCCACTGTTTGAAATAGCTGCCTGTAGAGTTGTTTCCATGGTGCTGCTGTAAACTAGCCACTCTACCTGATAGAATATTCCAGTGAGTGCTGTGCTTGCTGCTCAGTGTTTCAGATTGGATATGATTCCCTGGGATGAAATTCCAGATGTTATTTTACAGCTTGCCATCTGTCTGATTGAGAAAGTTTCTTACATGTTGTAGGTCGGATGTGTATACCCTCACATTTTAAAATCTTATTATTAGGTCTCCATTTGTTAGTATTTTTTTCTCTAATGGCATGATAATTTATTTTCCTCTTTAGAATGATTGTGGTGTGGAAACAAATAATTTTAGCTTGAAAAACTACGTCAAGTGATTTCGTTGGTTTCAGTAGCTTAGAATATTACAGAAAAGTATGTATTTTCTTCTGCTTTGAAAGGAGAAACTTAAATCAGGAGGCTTTTAGTTTGTAAACATAACTGCTTTTTAAAAACAAATATGAAAAATATTATGGCAAAAATAAAAGCTGATTCACCTAATAGCCTGCTTTGACATTTGGTTTTATTTTACAACTATAATAGATAATATATTTACGTGTAGTTACTCTCTTTGAAAAAGTGTATTCATTTCTTTTTAAGTGTACTTAGCTTTTCAAATATGACTCCCACAGCCCCCTGTGTATTGTAAAACTGATTACTGAAACAATTTCACTTTGAAGTACAGTAGTTGAAATCTTCAGATCAATATCACTATTTAAGCCTTTACTATAACCTTATTCATGTCAGTCAAATCACAAATGTAGTTTGCTAAGGTAGAAACTACTTGATTTCAGTACAATTATAATAGACTAATCAATCAATATTTCAAAATACAGGCTTTTATAATGAGATTCTATATGGATATTGATTTCAATTTTCTGTTAATATTAAGAGCAAGTGGTCATTTAAATGGCTTTTACCAAACCTAGAGTAATAAATGGTAAGTACCCAGGCCTACTTGCAAAAGCCTATTTAAACCATAGTATAGCTGAAAATAGTGTTTTAATTGTCGCTTGAGTTCTTAAAAAGTTTTAGTGGAAATTAGAGATCCTTACTTTCACAAGTAGTGAATAGTTTAACTTAACTGTATGTTATACATTTTGGGTTAATTTTAGGACCTTAAGTAAGCCCATTTCAGTCAGAGTTATGAAGCATCTCTTCCTGATGGTAAAATTGTCTTGATTAGTTGTAATACGGGAATATTGCATTTCATTTCCTTGACGGTTATAGCCCCAGATTAAAGTGACAATGATATTAATAATAGCTAATGTTTATTGATCGCTTTTATGTCAGGTGTTATACTTGTTGCTATTATTACAATTTTGCAGATTAGGAAACAGAGGGACAAGCAGTGGTTAAGCTTGCACAAGCTTACACAACTAGTGGGGAGGCCAAGATTTCAAACTCCAGACAGTAGAACTCCTGAGCTCCCATTCTGAACTTCTAAACTTTATTGCCTCCATCATAACTAAGATAACTCATTTTTCTCCCTTAAAATGTCTTGAAAGATGTCATGATGAAATACCTCATCCAGCTGCAGAGGAACAACCAACTACATTTATTTTTGGAAATAAGGAGTTGTTTTGCCCTATACATAGACTTGTAGAGCAATTGCATAACATGGTCTATCTGTGTAGATTACACTTTTTTCACGATTCATTTAGCTACTTGCATTTGGTATCATTTTCTTTCAACCTGAAGCACATCTGATGCAGATTTACTGGGACATTCACACTCTATTTTGGTTTTAAAAGCTGCAGACCTCATTTACAAGTGCATGAACAAATAGCCATTTGGAACTACTCCATCTTTTATACTCTTAACTTTTCTTTTATGCTGGAAAGGAAAATAAGGAAAAAATATTTATGGGAATATTGTTTTTATTACAACTGAAAAATAGCTTATGGACTGACTAACTCACTGATTTGTAAAATTTCTAAACTGAATGGCTTCATTGAACATAATAAACAAGTTGCTTAGCACATCTAACCAAATTTCCTTAAAAACCTGTTACGTTTCTTTGGAAAGATTCATTTTGGTACCCTCTTTCCCTGTTTTTTTGGTTGCTGATCAGGAAACCCCTGTATATTTTTTAAAGTCAAATACAGACTATTTTTGTTTTGCTTGTTCTGTGTCCTATAATTTCAAAGTCAAGGTGTAAAATTGGATGGGCCTTTCCTTGGAGTGGTTCAAAATTGAAAAACAGTTTGATTTCATATTCATTTTAGATTAAGTGAGAAATCAACTGGAGATTAGAACTCTTTTATTTCATACAGTTCTTGAGACTTTATGAGGTTTAGAGTAGAGAAAAACTTCTATACATTTTACTTGAGGCCTGTAGTAGTCTTGCTTTCTCTAAAAAATGAAATGAATAAGGTCTGTAGCTGCTAAAAACATGAGAAAATAGAATAACAGATTTGTTTAGTCAATAAAAATTAATATTTTGATATTTCTGTTCAATATTACTTTTTATTAAAAATGTGACATTATAGGTAATGTTGACATACTCTGTGTTACCTCTTTAGTCCCATCACCTCCCTCTCTTCTGAGGCTACTGCATTTACGCATATGGTATGTATCCCTCTAGTTCATACTTTTGCCCATTGCCTCTATCTACTGTTTGGGAGTTGCTATCCTTAAATGGTGAATAAAGTCTGAAGTAGACATATCTTTAATGCTTTAAATTCAGTCTGCATGCTTGCATCAATTGTCACCTTATTTTTAACTTCCTTCTAATCAAAAAGTTACTAGTATTTAAAAAATCAGTGTTAATTATCAATTTCTATGTTTATTTTTTCTTGCATCTGATTCCTTATTGCCAAAAATACTTAGTATGAGTATGTAAATAGCAAATTCTCATTCTTTTTATGTGTGATGACCCTTTTATTTCATTCTTACTCTAATACTTAAGATTTCTAGGTATAGATTTCTAGGTGTAAAATTCTAGGTGGACAGTTTTCTTCATCAGTTATAAGATACTATTTCATTGTCTTGTAACATTTGTTGCTGCTGATAGGTTGGCTGTTGATCTAATAGTTGCTTCTTTTCCCTCATGTTGTATGTGTATCATATTTCTCTTTAGATAAGTCTAATTTATAGATCTTCTCATCCCTTTGTTGACATTTTTCATTTCTGGTATTTTGTTGTTGTTGTTGTTCTTTTTTGAAATTCACCCTTTTTATAATGCCCTATTCTTGATGTATATACCCTTTAAAAAACTTTCTAAGCATACCTATCTTAATATGTAGATTGTTTTATTTTTATTTCTTAGGGCATAAATTCTCCCATTCATGTAGCAGTAACAGTTGAATTTCCCTCCTTGTGTGGGTTTTAATTTTACTTATTTATTTACTTATTTATTTATTTTACTGAGTTCACCATCAGTACAGGTTGTTTCCCATTAGAGCCTATGTGTTACGCATTCCATAAGTATTCCTCCAAGATATTTTTAAATTTTATATTTCAGGAAACCTAGCTATATCCATGATTCTAATTAAGTTTTCAGTTGAGGTCCCCATGCCATATACATAAGTGACTTTAGAATCCACACTTAAATGGAGAGCATAGGCTGGGATCCTAATTTCCTATGGAGGACTTTTTCCACCCATGGTTCTGGCCAGCTTTCTTGCTGTTTCTCTGTGAAGGTGGAGTGTTTCTAAATCCAGTTTCAGAGGTGGCTTGGTGTAAGTAAGCATGTTTCTATGTTCCCCTGTTATACCTAGCATATCCATGTATTCTCAAAGTGTTTTTTTTTTTCCTCTTATAGTTTCATTGACTTCTGTTGCATATGATAAAATGTGCTAATATGCTTGTTTGTTCATTTAAGAAATATTTTTCAGGTGTTTTCATAGGCACTTTTTAGCGTAGGGGTTAGATCAGTAGATGTGATTCTTACTTTAATAGAGCAATAGTCTCATGTTTGGGGGGGAGGGAATCAGTCAGTAAACCAATAAATGAAGTATATATCACATTTTTATAAGTACAGTGAAAAAATGATAATGAGTAATGGAGATAGTGTGACCAAAAGGTGCTATTTAATATATGTAGTTAGGAGAGAGGTGTCTAATAAAGTAACATGTGAGGAGAGATGTCCAAGATGAAATTGTGATCTATGTGTATATGTGATACAAGATTATTACAGGCAGCATGTTTAATGGAATTACACTTAACCTGCTTTAAGAATGCTGGGAACATTGTAAGTGAGGTGGACCTATGACAGGAAGATTAGATAAATGGTAGAAGGACCAGCCCATGTAGTTTGATTTTGACTTTGAGTAAAGTGGGAAACCTTTGGAGGATTTTAAGTAGTCAAGTGACATGATCTGTGTGATGATTTAAAAACAAACAAACAAATAACAACAAAAAAAATGACCTACCTGCTGTGTGGAAAAATTGAGTATAGGGAGACCAGAGTGGAAGCATGAGCACCAAATAGGCTGATGTTTTAGTAGTCTACACTAGAGATGAAGTTGGTGGGAATAGGATGTCAAATTGAAGGTGGTGAGAAGTAGTTAGATTCTGGTTATGTTTCAAAGGGAAGGATGGCAGCATTTGTTCAAAGATGGATGTGGAGCGACGAAAAGGAAGGAGTTGAGTCCAGAGGTTTCAAGTTTAAGCATTTGGAAAAGTAAGTTCCTATTTAATGAAATTGAGTAATTTGAAGAAGGAACATATGTGGGTATGGAAATTAAGAGTTTGGTTTGGATATGTGAAATTTGAGGAAACTACTAAGTATCTAAGATGTTGAGTAAGAATTGAGCCTGGTGATATGATTTTGGGAGTTATCAGCGTGAAGACAGTAATTGAACACATATCATTAGACAAGATCACCTAGGGAGTGATTGTGGATAGAAAAGAAAAGGTAGGGTTTCTGGCATTGTATAGAGCATGGGCAGATGGGGAATGACCAGAAATGGGGACTAAGAAAGAGTAGCTACTGAGGCAGAAGGAGAACTAAGAAGGAACCAGTGGACTCTTTGAAGCTGTGAAGAAAATGACATAAAAATTAGGGCACCAATCAACTCAGTGTTCAGTTTTTCAGTTAGACTGAGTAAGAAGTGGAATGAGAATTGGAGTTAGTGACAGGAGGTCAGTGGTAACTTCCTTCTTCTATCTTGGATAATAAAATAGAGCACCATAGAACATCTGGATGTCTTAAATTATTTTGTCTAACTCATTTCACAGATGGATTTGGGAGGATGACTTCTTATGTGACAGTCTCTTGGTTTCAGAATATGCATGTATGATGTAAAATAATGAGATTTTTTTTTTAAAAGGCATATCAGAATTGATAGGTTCACAGTATTCCAGTATTGCCTCAAAGATCTGTATATTATTCTAGTGTCCTACTAAGCCACTTTGGTGACTCCTACTTCAGAATTGTTTTCAGAACTACATTACAAGCCACACATAAAAAAGACTGACATTTGTAATTGGTAGCTATAATCATACTTCAGTTTTTGGTAGCTTCTCTATTAGAATAACAACCTTTTAAAAAAATTAAGGCCATCCTCATAAAAAAACACTAATTACCCATCATTTATGTTGTTTAAAACGTATGCAAATATATAAAATTATGCGGGCTGTCTTTTTGGGCTGCTATGACACAATTATCATACACTGAGTGACTAAAACAACAAACATTTATTTTTTACGGTTCTGGAAGCTGGGAAGTCCAAGATCAAAGTACTAACAAATTCCGTGTCTGGTGAGGGCCTGCCTGCTTCCTTAGTTCATAGATGGCTCTCTTGTCACTCTTATTTGCTGGAAGGAGTAAGCTCTCTGAGGTATCCTTTATAAGGGCACTAATCCCATCCATGACAATGTTACCCTCATGACCTAATCAACCTCCTGAATGCTGCACCTCCTAATACCATTACATTGTGGGTTAGGATTTCAACATATGAATTTGGGGAGTGTGGGGAGTGGGGGTGCACAAGCATTCAGTCCATTGCACAGGCTCAGAAAAAAGGTAAACATAGCAGTTCTCAACAGTATTACCAGTGGGATAAAGCTGTAGTCTCCCAAGAAGAAAAGGTAATCCTCATTTGTATAAGAAATTCTAGTGTTGTTATACACATTATAGGTAAAAACAAAAATAATCCTGTGTCCTCCATTTCTTTAAATACCATGCTTGTTGTTCAGTGGTTCTCTTGGGGAGAAATCTCATTGGGAAGATTAATTTTCATCCTATACCCTTCTTAAAGGGGCTAGCTTAACAGCAACAGGAACAACCTACACATATTCCGAGTTAGAAATATAAGACTTCTGAATGATTAACAGGTTTTTAAGATCAAATCAAGCATTCTGTGAAATACTTATTCTTTGTCCCAGGGGGAATATGGAATGAGGAGCTGTGCCCTCATTAGAGCTCTCAAGAAAATGGTGATAATTTAACTGCAAAAGAATGGCATCGTTGTTCACATGAGAGAGAAATTAAAGTGGATTTAAAAACTATTTATGGATTAGTAGATGGGTTCATTTCTTACATTCATTTTTAATAAAAAACACCAGTGTGACACTACGTTTGTTAGTTATTTTTAATGAAAAAGTATTAAAAAGTAAAAGTTCATAATTCCATTGCCGGATGTTGGAGATGGATAAACAAAAAATAATGCTTATAAGACTAGACAACATATGGGGTGCCTGGGTGGTTCAGTGGGTTAAAGCCTCTGCCTTTGGCTCAGGTCGTGATCCCAGCGTCCTGGGATCGAGCTCTGTGTCAGGCTCTCCGCTCAGTGGAGAGCCTGCTTCCCCTCTCTATCTCTCTGCCTGCCTCTCTGCCTACTTGTGATCTCTGTCTGTCAAATAAATAAATAAAAATCTTAAAAAAAAAAAAAAAAGACTGACAACATTAAACATAAAGTATCTATATACTTGATCAGAGGAGGTATAAAGTAAAGGCTTTTTTTCCTGTTACTTTATTGCATGTTTGAGGATTTTAATGTATATTTTCACACGTGAATACTATAAATGGGATCATAATATACACATTGCGTTGTGCCTTACCATTTTTCACTTAATATTTCTTTGAGATATTTTATTATAAAGAAGTATGCTTAGATATAAAACACTTTTAGTACTTCCATCATTTGGTTATATTATCATTTATTAAATGATAGATAATTTCAAGTTTTTTTCTGTTCTTTACTAACAGTTCTACAATCAATATCCTTGCAGCTATGTTTTGACATCCTTTGGAAAAAGTACAAGGCAAATTTCTATTCACAGAATGAAAGTGCTGTATAATATCAAATTGAAAACCAGTTTCATCAATTTATAATTGCAGCAATGGAATATGAGAATTCCTGTTTTCTCTTTACCTATATCAGAGTGGCTATTATAAAACTTCTTGCTATTTTCCAACCTAATAAGGGAAAATTGTGTGATTTGTATGTGTGTGTGAATATGTGTATGTTTGTGTATTAATATATATAATTGAGGTGAGATTCACATAATGTAATATTCATTATTTTTTTAATATAGATTTTTATTTATTTATTTGACAGATCACAAGTAGGCAGAGAGGCAGGCAGAGAGAGAGGGGGAAGCAGGCTCCCTGCTGAGGAGAGAGTCCAATGCAGGGCTCGATCCCAGGACCCCAAGATCATGACCTGAGCCGAAGGCAGAGGCTTAACCCACTGAGCCAACCAGGGGCCCCAAATTCATTATTTTAAAGTGTATAATTTAGTGACAGTTAGTACATTCAGAATGCTGTGCAATCATCAGCCTTATCTATCACCTCCAACAGAGACCCTATGCTTATGAAGCAGTCACTCTGCATTTCCCTCTTTACCCTTACAGGCCCTGACAACCACTAATCTGCTTTCTGTCTTTATGCATTTAACTATTTTAGATCTTACTCATAAGTAGAATTATACAATATTTATCCTTTTGTGTATAACTTCTTTGGCTTAGCATATTTTTGAGCTTCATCCACATTGTAGCATGTATCAAGACTTCATTCCTTTTTATGGCTGAGTAATATTCTATTGCATGGATCGACCTCATTTTGTTTATTCATACATCCATTGATAGACATTTGCATTTATTTCTTTTGACTATTGTGAATAGTGCTACTATGGGCCTTTGTATACAGGTGTTTGTGCACTATTTTGAGTTCTTTTGAGTAAGTACTGAGGAGTAGAATTGCTGAGCTGTGTCTTATGATACAAACTGTTTTCCACAGCAACTGTTATCATTTTGCATTCTCACCAGCAATGTACAAGGGTTGCAGTTTCTCCACATCCTCACCAACACTTACTTTTATTTTCTTAAAATGAAAATATAACCATTTCAGTGAGTGTGAATGGTTTTTACTTGTGTTTCCCAAATGAATAATGATGTTGAGTACCTTTTCATGTGTCTTTGGCAAATAGAACTATATGTATCTTCTTTAGAGAAGTATCTATTCAAACTCAATTGATTTGTCTTTGTGTTGTTAAGTTATAAGGGTACTTTATATATTATGGAGAGTAGACCCTTACCAGATATATGACTTACAAATCTTTTCTCCCATTCTGTGGGTTATCTTTTTACTTTCTTGATAGTGTCCTTTGATACACAAAAGTTTTTAACTTTTATGAAGTCCAATTTATTTTTTATTTTGTTGCTCATGCTTTTTGGTGTTATGTCTTAGAATCCATTACCAAATCCAAAGTCATGAAGGTTTTCCCACATGGTATCTTCTAAGAGTTTTATAGTTTTAGCTCTTACCTTTGGATCTTTAATTCATTTTGAGTTGTTTTTAAAATATATATTGTGAGATGAGGTTCACTTTTATTTCACATGTAGATATCCAGTTGTCCCAGCACCATTTCTTGAAGAAACTATTCTTTCCCTATTAAGTGGTTTTGACACCCTTGTCAAAAGTCAGTTGACCGTGCATATTTGGTTTATTTGGACTTTTCATTCTATTTCATTGTTCCATTTGTCAATATTATTGGCTTTTTGATTCACATTTCTTTTTGTGTGTAATGAGGTTTATCACATTTCATGTCTCCTTGCTATTTGCATTTATTTTGCCCTGACCTGCTTATTCATAGCCTTTCCTATTTGTTTTTTAATTTGATTTTTTTGATATTTGACTTTTGTATACTCTGTGTATTGTAAAAATTAGCTTTTTGTCTGTCATATATGATTAAAATGTTTTCTTAGTTTATACCTATTTGTTTTTGACTTTTTATGACATTTTTGATGCAGAAATAATTTTTTCAGTTCATCATGTTTATTGATTTTTTTACTTATGATTTCTGGGTTTTATGCATTACCTTTCCTGATTAAAGAGTATAGGTGAACATATTCTATGTAGTCTTTCAGAACTTTGATGTTTTTCTTTTTTCTTCTCAAAAGTATTATTACCATTTTTGTTTTAAAAAATAATACATGCTTTATAATACATTAAAAAAATCCAAAGATATGTATAACTTGACTCTTCTCTCTTCTTATCATTTCATTCATTCTCATTCCTTCTGAAATAAACCAGATTTAATACCCTGGTAGGTATTTCACATTTTGTTTCATGTAGACATATTTGTGTAATTTTTTTTAAACATTTGTGTGTATGGTTTTTGTTTGAGGAATGAGGGGACTTTTGTACCAGAAATGAGAAATATATTGAAAAATGTAGTATAAGACAATTTTTATTAAATTTGATAAATTAATGTATTCTATTCTAAAAAGATTATTTTGAATAGTGAACCACTTTAAAATTTAATTCACAGCCTCTTCCTTCTATATAACTCAAATTAATGGCTTGACCTAATTTCTTAATACCTTATCATGCCCCTTCCCTCCTCCCCATAGCACCCCACACACACAGCAGATTTACATCATTAGCTTATTTTTTAATTCAGTGAGTCTGTCTTCAAAAGAGATTGTCATTTATGACACACTGTTTTTAAATTTTGTTTTGCTTGAGACACATTAGTACAATATGATGTCTAAAAATATTTTTTTTTCCTATTTTCAACATTGTTCATGAAGAGCAGATTTGACAGTTGAGTTTCAATGGTGACTTGAGTGATTTGAAATTTAAATATTTTTTATACAGCTGCAACAAAATTCCACAAAAGCATCCAGTGAAGTATAGAGCATTGGAAAGTTAAAGACAAATTTTAATTGAAAATCTAAATGGTTCTGTTGGTTTCTTGTCATTCTGAGTTGAGAAGTATGGCTAGGTTTTGGTTTGTAGCTAGTCCCTACTTACAGACCACAGAGCAGAGTTCTGTAACCAAGAGTTCCAAATGGGAGAGACCATAATAAGACACTTGAGGAAAAAGATTTGCAGTCCATGTTGACAACATATATGACACTTGATGTAAGTTAAATGTGGTTTAACTAACTTAACTAATTTCCTAATCGTCATATCAGGGTCTTTGGCCCCCAAAACACTCAACAGTCATTATCAGCTGGCTTCTCAGATTTGAACCATATAAATTGCTATCTGTGTGCTGCAGCCCATGACGTTCACATTTCCTTTGTCTTTTGAAGAGTGGTGTCAACATGGCATTACAAACATGACTGAAAGCTTTTCTTAAGATCTAAGAGTGTGTATATATATATTTTTAATAACTGCTTTATTTTTTATTCGGCCCTTCAGCATGTCTTCTTCATCTCAGTGTTCCTTGTTTTCTGTATCAACTTTCTTTTTCTTCATCTCTAGCTTTTCATTTGCCCATCTTTTTATTTAATTTTCATTCAAAATTGTTTTCTCCTATCATACCTATAGCTTTCTGTGAATGTATTTGCTAAATCAAAAAGCAAAAGGTGAAATCATGATTACATTTGCATTATGAAGTATTGTTTTTGTATTTTCTTTTAAAGATTTTATTTATTTATTTGACAGAGAGAGAGATCTCAAGTTGGCAGAGAGGCAGGCAGAGAGAGAGGGAAGCAGGCTCCCTGCTGACCAGAGAGCCCAATGTGGGGCTCAGTCCCAGGACCCTGAGATCATGATCTGAGCTGAAGGCAGAGGCTTAACCCACTGAGCCACCCAGGTGCCCCTTGTTTGTGAATTTAAAGGGAAGATTCAGAATGATCAGCTCAAAAATATAATTGATGAAGTAGGCAAAAAAAAAAATGCCAAGAGGTAGTTGGCAATTATCAGTGGAAAGTAGTTGAGATATATAATACAAATAAGGTAACCTTACAAATAATAAGAAAATAACAACACATTTTTTTGTTTATAATTTTACTATTTGTACTAGCTTCAGGAGGTGAAATTGGCTGATTAGAGTTTCTTTTCCTCTTCCACCTGTGATATACTAATAATACCTAAATAGGAAAAAGAATGATCATCTGGAGAGGAAACAAAGAAAAACAAGGAATCCTAAATATATTCAACACATTGGATCATCAACCACCAAGTGACCCAAGAGTTGGCTGAATATACTTCCAAATTACACACATTTCTTTGTTGTTGCATTCCTGGGGATTGGAAATATTTGTACATGAATTTCAATAATTTTATGAGATGGATGAATATTTCCGATACATTTATCTTATGTGCTTCCATTTAATACTGCCAGAGTAATCTGAAACTTTTTAAAAAAGAAGTATACTGACAACTGAAAGGGATAATACTAGGGTTCACAGTATGGATGGAAAGATTAATGGGGGACGAGTACCTGCACTGACTGGATCTTAATAGAACCTGTCATTGTTTGGATTTGTTTCCATGAAATATAGTTTTCTCTTAAGCTCAAGAACCTTCCATATACTTGTTACATATCAGTATTACATTTTTACTTTTGCTTGGTTACCAATAATTGTTAACCATATTGTAAGACAAAGTATATAAGTGTGAAATCACTAAGAAGCTACTTCTGTTTTATTTTTTCCAGTAAAATTATTTTTTTCATCATGATAAGTGTTCTCTTTAATTCCCAATACTTATTTCATCCATCCCCTCCTCCCCTCTGGTAACCATCAGTTTGTTCTGTGTAGTTGAGTCTGTTTTTGTTTTTGTTTTTGTTTTGTTTTTTTGTTTTTGTTTTTGTTTTGTTTTTGTTTTTGTTTTTTTCCTCTCTCTGTTCATTTGTTTTGTTTCTTAAATTCCACATATGAGTGAAACCATATGGTATTTGTCTTTCTCTGACTTACTTATTTCACGTAGCATTGTAGTCTCTGGCTCTATCCATATCATTGCAAATAGCAAGATTTCATTCTTTTTTATGGCTGAATAACATGCCCAGAGAGAGAGAGAGCACACATCTTTATCCATTCATCTGTCTATGAACATTGGGCTGCTTCCATAGTTTGGTTATTGTAAATAATGCTGTTATGAACATAGGGGTTCAGGTATCCCTTTGATTTAGTGGGGGTTTTTTTGTTTGTTTTTTGTATTTTTTTGGTAAATACCCAGTGTGATTACTGGATCATAGGGTAGTTCTGTTTTTAAATTTTTGAGGAATTTCCATTTTGTCTTCCATAGTGATTGCACCAGTTTGCATTCCCACTAACAGTGTACAAATATTCCTTTTTCTCCATATCCTCATCAATACTTTTTGTTTCTTGTGTTTTTGATTTTAGCCATTCTGACAGGTATACCATAATATCTTGTTGTAGCTTTTATTTGCATTTCCCTTATAGTGAGTGATGTCGAGGATCTTTTCATGTGTCTGTGGGCCTCTTTATGTCATTATTGGAGAAATGTCTGTTCATGTCTTCTGCTCACTTTTTAGTTGGGTTATTTGTTTTTTGGATGTTGTGTTGTATCAATTTTTTATATTTTGTATACTAGCCCTTTATTGGATATATCATTTGCAAATATCTTCTCCCATTTAGTAGGTTGCCTTTTAGTTTTATTGATTTTAAGAGGCTACTTTCTAGTTATAACCTTGCTGCTAACTTTGGAGCCTATTGGATAAGTCTATTCTCTCCAGAACTTACACTCTCATTCAAAAGGGCTTGATGGGTGTGCCTGGGTGGCTCAGAGGGTTAAGCCTCTGCCTTCAGCTCAGGTCATGATCTCAGGGTCCTGGAATCAAGCCCCACATCAGGCTTTCTGCTCAGCAGGGAGCCTGCTCCTCCTCCCCCCACTGCCTACTTGTGATCTCTCTCTCTCTCTCTCTGTCAAATAAATAAATAAAATCTTAAAAACAAAATAAAGCAAAACAAAAAAACAAAAGGGCTTGATGCCACTTGTTATTGTGATTAAAATTTTATTGGAAAACAGATCAGTAAAAGACAGTTCACTCCAATCCAAAGATTTGATTAATCAAATGAGCTCAGGTATGAATGCTTTCTATCAGGCAAAAACTAATGATGATTAAATTTATATTTCTTTTCTTTTCTTTTCTTTCCCCACTACTGCATCTTAGAGCTAAGACTTTGCAAAGCCAAGAATATATCATAGGAAGAATTTATGTTTTCTTTCCTGCTCTGCCAGTTGAATGACTGAATGAAAGAGGATAGGTAGTAAAATATGCTGCAGTTCTATCTTGTTATGCAAATTATAGACTCACCTTTTCTGCTTGTCTTATTTATAAACCAGCCTGCTTCTCTTATTTTAAAATGTCAACATTCTTAAGATAGCCGGATGGATTGACATTACCAGTCTCAACATGCCTGGTGGGCTTGTTGCTGTGTTTCAGAATTGGTTATTTAAAGAGAATATGAAAGGCCTCCTCCTGTGACAGGTGAGGGTGGCACATCTATGTTACTGCCCACACACTAAAGCAAGAAGAGAGTAAGAGTGAGAGAATTTAAATTATTTGAGGAAGTAGTCCAGCAGGGAACCAGAATCGGTTCACCAAGAACCAAAATACAAAACACTGGCCTGAACCTTAAAGCATTTGTGTTCTGCCCAAAAGAACTTCCTTTACAATCAGGATCAGGAGTTCTTAGAACAGACAGTTTGTAATTTCTGTTTTATACACAGACTTCTGTAAATCCTTTAATAGAGAATACAGTACTTTATAATATGTGATACAATGTATCTAATCACAAACATGTATCTGGGGTATTTAGACATCTAGGATTATCATGTTTTCCCTATTTTGATTCTATTTTCTAGCCAACTATTAATGGATATAATGTGTAACCACTACAGAAGAATCAAAATGCTTGCTTTAATGTTGCTGGTCTCTTTGTCAACCCAGATTTCCTTGCCCTCTAGTTGGCTGCCCTATATTTTATCTTTCTTAAAATGAGTAAACATGTATTCTAGTTGCTTAGGATAAGCTCAGGCATTTTTATGTCCTGTTCTCTGGAAAGTCTGCTTCCTGTAATTCTGTGTCCCATTGTGATAGTGACAGTTAATATGCCCTACTTCTCATACAGTGATCATCTCGTCATCATAGGCCAAAATCTTAAGATGCTGTACTCTCAGTTGAGCCAAGAAAATAGTTATTGCTATAGAGTAACATTAAAGTAGTTCAATAATATAGAGTTCAAATATTTTTAATTTCCACAGTGACTTCTTTTAAAACAATACATGTGGAGTAAGATGGGTTTAGAAAACAATGCATTTTATAGATTAAGAGAATGAACTTTGGTCAGACTGGCATAGGTTTGAATCCACATTTTTTTAAATCATTTATTTGGCTGTGTGATGTTGCCCTTTTTACCTGTCTAAACTTTAGCACTGTAATCTCTATAATGGATTTAATAAATCTTATACCATTGGGTGTCTATGAGATTCAAGGTATTATATACTCAGAAGGTGCTTGATATAATACCTGGCATGTTATAAATCCTAAATGCATGGTCACTAAGAATCTAGTACTAATAGTATTAGACTATTTAAATATATTTTCTACTTAACTTTCTGTATTATAGATTCTGGATAACTTTCTACAAAAAGTTATCAGTCATATAGTTTCCATCTGAAAATTTACTACAGTGATACTGGTGAAATAGTTTGAGTCCTTATGGATATACACTGAGTTCAGCCTGTAACCAAGTATGTAAGAAGTATTTTGGATTATATGTAGCTCTAGAGGCTCCAATAGTCAATCTTCTAACACATTTTTTGTTATGATGAATATTTTTCATTTTGAGGTGCTTCCCGCAGGATGGGGTCTAATTGAAAAACATGTAGGAATGGGTTTGGGAACATAGATTGGCAAATTCTGAAATCATAAACATGTTTGTCACATAATTAAATTTTGAAATTGAAAAGTTACCTTGAAATGAAATGGCCAGGAGACATAAGATGGGGAAATTTCTTTTAAGAAATTCATACTTTAAAGTCATTTGTGTGCACTTTCAGAGTGGTGCCCTTGTTACACGTAGAGCTCAGGCAGTGTCTAAAGAGAGGACAGTCAGGCAACAGTTAAAGTTGTTAACAAATGAGCCATTTGGTGTTGGATTTTTAGGTTTTTGAGTTGGATTTCGGTGCAAATAAATACATGAAAGTATAAGAAGTATTTGACATTTTTTAAAGGAAATAAGCCCTTCCTTAAAAAACTCTTTACTTTGGAAATTATAAAATTTAAGTGTAAAAATATTTATGAGTAAAGTAAGTATAAATGTTTATACGTATACAGGCTTTTATGGACTGTGGGCTACACCTACTGTCTAAAGCCGATTCAGAGTGACATTTTAAAAAATATAAAAAATATAGAACTCATAACATCTGTTTTAAAAGACAGTGTTTTGTTTTGTTTTGTTTTTCCCTCCTTAACTATACTGACCACATGCTCCAGATAAGTCAGTTGTTTCTGGGACTCTAAAAGCATTCTTTTTTTCTGACCTGGACAATAATGAGCACACACACACACACACACACACACAACCCCAAAAAACTGTCATAAAATATAATTGAGAAATAGAGTTCAACTTTCTGTTTAAATTTAATGCTGTAAATCGCCTATACTTAAGATTTAAATGTGTAAGTGTAATGATGAGTAAATACATTTGCCTGGATCATAAAAAAAATAATTTTAGGATACGAGGCTGGTAAAGATCCTTAGTTTGTTGCATAATGCGGAACGCCTTCTGATAGGCATGTTTGGGTTTGGAATAGGATGTATCAGATTAGGGATTTGGGGAACAGTCTGTTGGGCTGTAGCAAGGACTCATAGGAAGTTCTAAAGTACGCAGTTGGTGGGAAGACTGAAAGTTTCTACTGAAAGTTTAGGTGGGCTACCATTGTTGATAACAGGGCCTAGTGTTGTGATGCAGTCCTTGGAAAGGATACAGAAGATGGCACCATAAGGGTCTGGCTGCTGGCAATGGTCACAAATCCAGGTGTAGGCACTGAGAAGTGGGAAAGCCGACTTGGGCAGCAGAGTCAGCTTTGAGGACTATCACTCAGGTCAAGAAAGGACATCTTATCTTAGAGTAAGTTACCAAATATGTGCAAAGCTTTGAGCTGAGAGTGGTAAGGGTTATAAATATGAATATGATATTGTCTCTCCTCACTGAGGAATTTACATGGGGGTGTGAAAACATATTCGCAGATGTTCTTGTCCTCTGTTTTAGAAATGCTGATGGAAAGTGCAAAGATGAATAGGCAAAGCAAAAAAAAAAAAAAAAAAGAAGGAAGGTTAAGGACAACTCCTATACTGTATAACTAGTTGTTAAAAGAGAAGAAACACTGAAAATTACTTTTTTTCCACATCTGATATGGGAGAAAAGTCAAAAGATATCATTACAAACTTGTTCAAAATAAGAGGAAAGGAATAGCTATCAAAAATATATCTGTAAAAATTATAATTGGACATCAAAACCCTCTGAAGTGTTATTGCAAAAAATCAGTAAAGTAGAATTACTTGATGTTTAAAATGCAAAAGATTCCTTTTTTTTTCTAATGCAATGTTACCATTAATAAAAATACAAGTATTAATATTTTCTTCAGTAACAGTTACAGGCTTCTATCTTCTGTGTATTGCAAAGTACACCGCTCTTAATGTTTTGAATGATTAACTTCAATTTGTCCATGATTTGCCTTTTTATTTTGCATCTCATCTAAATTCATTCCTGTAAAGTATTGGTAATACAAATAAGCCCCAAGGTAAGCCTGTCTAATGAATTGCTTCCATAGTCTATTGCTTTGCGTACCACAGATTCTGTAAAAGGAATTTAAGCCCAGTGATAGGATTATAAATCATTTTGCTGAGATGGATAAGAAAGCAGATATCTTTGAATGGGGCATCTGGGATTTTTAAAAACAGTAATAAACCTGATTTTCTAATAATGTCTCTCCTGTGAACACCTTTGTTGCAGTGCTTGTATAAATTATTTTAAATCTTTTTAAAAAGGCCTCCTTTGTTTGCTTATCTTTTTCAGAGCTTGCTTTCACAAACACTATTTTAAAATACATTTTGAATGTACTCATTCCAACAATCAATATGGACCTATCCATTGAATCCTAAATTTAATTTCCCTTCATTTTAATGAAGGGGCAGTGCAGTTAATATTTGATAGTGAGTCATTTTATAAATTCTCATATTTTAAAAAATTTTCAAGCTTTAGAGTTTTTTGAAGTGCGTTTAAAATGCATTACATTTTCATGATGTATCTTAACCAAAATTTGAAATACAAAATTTAAGTGAAATTTGAAGAATTAACACCGCAGTGTAGTTTTACATCGCGTTTGTGTATGGCATATGCATGCATGCATGTCTGAGTACACAGCCTGTCTTTGAAGACAAAGAAAATTTTCAGTGTGCACTCATGAAGTTCTCTCTTCACTGGTCCATTTTCCCTTTACCCCTGGAAAGATCTCATGTATGTCTCATGACTTTTCAGATCACTTTTAGGTAGCAGAAAACCCATGGTCTTAAATGATAAATAGTCTAAATTCAACACTTAATAGGTCTAGCAGTTCAGTGTAATATTCACAGCTGCAAACTTGGTTTAAAGTTGAGGCTCCTCTTCTCTCCCAGTTTGGATTTACTGCAGGCCAGTTGCCTGAATGTAGGGGAGGTTAAAGCGATCTGTTCCTCTCTTCCTCGTATTATTCTCCTACTCTCCCTCAGTATTCTAGCCTCAGCATCTGACTACTCCAGGGTTAGCGTGGTGAAGAGGTAAAAAGCAAGAAAGATTTTACATGACTGATATTGTTTTAAATTGCATTCATGTGTAAAGCTGATTCTTTGTTAGGGGAATTTTCTCTCCACTCTCTCACTCACCTTCTATTCCCCTAACTGAAGGGAAATATAGCTTGATTCTAGCTGGAAACTTATTGTTTCTTCAATCTGTAGGCATCTGGAGGTGACACCTGCAGTTTCTTCTGAGACCTCCTATCTGTCGAGGCAGCTCTCTTAGACCAGACTTAGACCAGATGGTCCCAATCCAGCATTCTCTCAAACATGGTCTACATGTAGCCCTTGGGAAATTCCTTTGTTGACCAAAAGATCTCTGGGAATATAGGCTGATTGTATCACACAGATCTTGCCTTCAGATCAAGTGAATAACCCCTCTCTCACTTTTTAGACTTTTTAAGTAAAAGTCAGATATGATTGTACCCTGTCACTCTGAAACTTTGAGGGCCGCATACTGAGAGAGAAGGAGCAGGCATCTGCACTTTTCCTATGTTTTGTTAGGGATTGGAAGTTCACTATGCAAAGAAGATTTTCTCAAAGTCTGCTCTCAGTCTTTATTATCTTAATCTTTAAATACTGACTTTTCTATTAATGTAGATGTAGGGTTTAAGAGTCCTGGGCTTTCAGATACTTTCTTTGAGTAAATTGCAATCTTCTCTGACAATCAGCTTTGTATATTTTGTTCCTCAATCAAAAATTACACTTTAAACCATTATTTTTAAATCTATAAAATAAGAATTTAGCTTAAGTAAATTTGATTTTTTTCCATTAAAAATGTCGTGGTTCTAGTTTTACATAATTTTGCATATTTTACTACTCAGAATATGTGAAAAACATGTAATACAGAAAATTATAACTTGAAGTTTCAAGTTTGCTGAAAAAACAGAAAGGAACTAATTTCCAATATTTATCATGTATCTGCTTATTTTTACATATATTATTATAAATGCTTTTTCTTGTTCTTTTTTAAAGAGCCTTTTCAAAGATTGGTTAACCAGAAGTTATTTCTGGTATGCTTACCTACCCCTGCCCCCCATGACAGAGACTAATTTTATTGTTTGTGCTTTTTAGGTTTTATGCCTTTTTTGGGGGGGGGGTTTAAAAATACCTTAAGTTTATCTTAGTAAGTAGGTTGTGAATAATAATACAGTAACTCAGGGGTTTCTGTTGTTTCAGGAAGAACATGTAGGTGGCCAGGAAGATGAGTTATTTCTCAGCACTTTGATTCTGACATAAGGGAATTTGAGAGTAAATATCTAGTTAATAGTTAATGGCACGGGTATAATATCAGGAATAGTTTGGGATCAGAGATAAAGATATGGAAGACCTATCCATGAAAGTTAGGAGGATGAATGACGTCAGAATGGTCTATGGAGGAGAAGCCCTCTCTGGTTGTTATACTGGAGGTTATCTGTACAGTAGAGGAAGCATCATTAAGAGACAAAGGAAGAAAAGAGAAATCCAAAAGGGTAAGAAAAAAAGCCAAGATTGCAGAATTCCATGGAAGCAAGGCAAGCAAAGTTTTAAGAAGAAAGGAGAAAGTGCAGCAAAAGAGTAAAGAGAATGAAAAACAATCTCTGGATTTGGCAAAAAGGAGTTAGGAAAAAAGCCAGACTGCAGGCATCAAGGAAATGGATGCAGGAGGTTTTGCATATTTATTTGGGAGGGGGAAAAAAAAAAAAAAGAAGCAAGACAAGTAATACAAGAAATAAAATGGTTGCCCAAAGAGGAATGGGGGTGAAGGAAGTATGTTTTTAAAATCAAAGACTTCTGAATATTTGAAAGAGTTAGTGGCATTTGAGAAATTAAAGTAAAAATAAAATGAAGCCATAAATCTATTGAGAGGGAGGAGAAAAGTGTGGGAACAGAGTCCCTGGAGCCAGAACCCTAGGATTTAGAGCTCAGTTGCAGAAATCAACTTTAGAAAGGAAGTGAGGAGATGGGGATCTTAGGAGGGAGTGCATGATAAAATATCACAACCAAATAACCACATCTTTCAGAGCTAGAAAATGAGAATTTCTTTGGGTAGATAGTGGAGATGGAGCAAAAATTTGTATTATTCAACAACTCTAGAGTCTGAGGGTGTCATTCTGGCACTAGATCATGACATGGCATTTGGAACGCCCTCTTTTAAATTCTGCCAGGTAAATTTTTATTTTTATTTTATATTTATTTTGATTTAGAAGTATTAGGGCCAGAAATTAAGACAAAGTAGTTTTTAACAAAATAGTCATTTTTTAGGAGTTAGTCTTTTTGTGTCAGGAGAATATGACAAAATATAATTATTTTTCCAAAATTCATGTATTTGAAGGTAGAACGCATGAAATTTTAAAGATGAAAGCTAATCTTTTTCTCTTCAATTATTTCTACTAGAGTTAAGCAGATGTTTCAGGTATTTTATCTTGGGCAGTTCGGGAGATACTAAAGCCTATGTTTTCTCAAGATCTTTTTCAGCATTAGGTGTTTTTTATGTCCTAAATCTTTAAACATTTGGCTTCTACTAAGCATAAGGAAAAGCTATAGGAACTAACCCTAAGAATATCCATTTTTCAGAGAATGTCTAATTAAATTATGGTATATTCATTTATCAGAAGGTAATATAGTCTATTATAAACTAATGTTTATGGTGGTTTGGCTTACAATATAAAGTCAAATATCTGGTTATCTGTTGCTGTATAACAAACCACTCTAAAACATCTTGAAACAACAATAATTTATTTAACATAAGATTTCTGTAATTTTGGCAGAGCTTATTGGGGAAAGCTTTTCCCTATTTTATGTGGTATCACCCAAGAGGCTTTCCTGGGGTCTAGAGCATTCTTTCCAAGACTGTTATTTTACATGGTTGGCAAGTCAGTGCTGGCTTTCAGTTGGGTTGAAGGAGGCCCTCGTTTCTGTCCATGTAGGTTTCTCTATGGGCTGCTTGGCTTCCCTACATGGCATGGTGGGAGAGTTCCATGAGCACATGTCCCAAAGGAATCAAGCAGAATCTCTAACACCTTTTTAACCTCAGAAATCATACCATCACTTCCACAATGGTCACAAGCTAGCCAAGATCTAAAACAAAGGAACATAGATTCTGCCTCTCCATAAGTCAAAGTCACATTGTAGGAGTATACAGGATGGGAGGTGTTATTGCAGTCTTTTTTGAAAAATACAGTCTGTCACATTAAATGAAGAAAGGATATAAAATATTGGCATTTTAGTGATTATGACCTACATAATCCATATCACCAAAAATAGTGATAAAATGTGTGTATTACTGTAGAAATAATACTTGAGAGGGGAATCTACATAAATTTTTATCATGGTCTGATGCTAAGATTTTGAAATTGATTTTATTATATAATATATATAACTTTAAAGTATAGATATAAATAATATGTTTATTTTACAGGAAAATATAAAAAAAATTAATACCAAAAACTAAGAAAAATATACCAAAATGAATACCATATAATCCACCATCCAATTCTATTAATGGCAAAATAAATAAATATAAAAATTTTTTAAAAACCTGAAGAAACAATTATAAGGTTTTGGACATGCCTCCCTCATCATTTAACAAATTTTTCCTCATGTTGTCATTTTCTTATATTTTTAAAAAGTGGCCCCAATTGAAAGTAAAATAAAGTAATCCCTAAAGTTTACATGGCACCACTGAGGTGTATAAGGAGAAAATGGGTGCTTATGTTATAATGGTTCTGTGCACCAGTTCACTTAATTGAAGCATTCAGATGTTTATTCTTAGACATTTTATTTCCAAAATATCCTTGCCTTTAGACACATCCTTTTTCATTCATGAAGCTATAAGTTAATTTATAAAGATTTTAAAAATCTGCTATGTTATTTATTAAAGTTGAATTTCCATTTTAGGATGTAGGTATTACTCAGTTGAAGTATATAATATAAATGCAATTTGATTTTTAATTTTCTTTGGGGAAACCTGCAGTCTGTCCAGTTCTAGTATGTCTTCTTCACCTCTAGTACTCAGGATAAAGTATTGTCAATTTCCTCTTACCTATATGTGCAGCTTGCTATTTTTTCCTCTAAATTTCCTGTACAGCAGAACTCCTCTAAAGGAGAAAAACACTCCTCTGGTAGGCATTGCTTTCCTAAACTTAAATTTTCTTATGTTTTTCTCTTCTCAATCTGCTTTTAACTCTTTGTTGTCCTTCAGAGAGTCTAAATTATAGGTCAGAAGAACTGAGATGTTTTGAGAAAGCAATTTTATGCTAAGGAATTTTCACTGAAGCTTATATGACAGACTTTCTTTGGGGGTGGGTGGGAAACCTCTCTATTGAGTAGTTTGGAAGTTCTGGGACCCTGGAAATGAGCTAAGATGAGTTAAGATTCAGATGCAGGGGGGCTTTTAAAAAACATTAATATTGATATCATTACCTGATTTATTAATATAAATATATTTTCTGGTTTCATAAATGTTATGTAATAAGCATCAATCATTTCACTCTTCTTGTTATGTAGCATGCATACCCTCCCACCCACTTTGCATAATTAATGGTCTATCATTACCCTTTCCTGGCTTATGACATGATAGGTATTACATTCTAGTTCTTTAATAATTATTATATATGTCCTGTGAGGATCTTAACTCTTCATAGTTTCTATTTGGGCTCAAATTTGACCTAAAAGTTTTCAGCTGGGCTAGACATTTTTTTTTTTTTTTTAAGATGTTTGGTTTACTTTTAAACAGTTTATTTTACTATTTGAAGAATTAAATTGAAGAACTATTTCCTTAATATCTTTATTTGAGGGCTTTATGACTATCTATCTATCTATCTTGTAACTACCATTATTTTCCTGAGAAATTTATAAAGGAAAATATCAGCATTCTCAGTGGCTATATTTGCCCCAGAAATAAAGGTACAATTTATCAAGAGACTAAAAAATTTGTGTGATCTATCTATCTAAAAAAAAATCATGTGATTTTTATTCAGATTAGTGTGTGATTTTTTTTTTTTTTTGGTAGAAAATTTACTTTATGGTCAGTCAGTGCTAAGGAATCACTAGATTGTAAATACAGAAACATTGCAGAAGTAGGAATATGCACAGTATGAAGGATAAGGAGACATTTATCAAATTACATACATATCAGTAAAATAGTAGCTGTGACCATTGCCTTGAAGTAAAAGTACATGATGTTTTGATGTGGAATGATAGGGAATTACCTAATCAGGAAGGTCAGGGAAACTTCTTGAACAAGTGATGCTTGCTGTCTGCCTATCGGATAATGGGTTAAAGTTGATGAAGTTTAGGTATGGCATTTCAGGGAGAGGTCCAGGGGCAGGAGGAAAAGTGGATGAAAAAAACTGTCTTTCCATTTACTTCTTAATTTTACTGTTGTTTGTGCTAATACTGTTGCTTAATATTCTTTTACATAACGTTAATGGAGCCAACCCAAAATTGATTCTTTCTCAAAATATATGTTAATTTATGTCCGGGACCTGTAGTAGATGTCATAAACCTTACTTTTAATTTGAACATTACAATAGCTTAAAATTACATCTTAATAACCTCAGTCATTTATGTTAAAATCAGAAGACGCACAATGTTCATGTTAAAAGTCAGATTAAAGGTCATTTAACTCAAATTCCATCCTGACTGTTGAGGAAATGAAAATTTGGATGTTCTCTGCTATTTTTAGTTTTGATTTGGCTTCTTCAAATTGACATGCAATTTCATTTATCACTTGTCTTATTTTAAAGTTTTGGATTAGTCTTCCTATCTGATAATAATTTTTCTGTTTCTATATTCAGTACTTTGAAAAATCAGACTTCATTTCAATGCATAACCATTCTAAAAAGGCATAGAAATACATGAACTTAGAATTTAGACTTTGGGGATTGTTCTTGCTATTCTTTCACGTACAGTATTTGGAAATACATATGACCTTGAATTTAAGTTATGTTGAATCAGAATGATTTTTCTATATAGAATAACCATATGCCAGCAGAAGTACGCATGTCTTTAAAGATAGTGTTGTTCAAAAGGAGACTTTGGGTCTTCTTTTTGTATATGTGGATATATTCATAACATAAATTCTTAAGTTGTTATAATTTTTTTATTTGAATGATAAAAATGCTCTATTGGGTGGCAGATAACATTAATCATCTAATTATTTTCTTTTAAAAATGGTCAACTTATGTGATTTTTGTGAAAAAATAGAAAATGAAGCAGTTTGTTTACTTTGATGTACTACTAGTTTTAGCGTTCTGTAATTCCTGAATAGAGAAAGCCAAATTATACACCTTTCCCGTTTGTAAGCATATAAAAGCAATGTGAAAAAATGCTTTTAATTCAAGAGACATGAGCTCCTGCAATTTTTACTATGATCAAATTCTTAATATTCAGAGCATTTCCTTCAGAAGAGGGATTTTTGTCCATTATTCTAAATTATTTTGTTAATTTGTCATATCAAACAGATACCACTAAGTAACCTTCTCCTATCTCTTTCTCAGAAATTCCTCTTAAGCGGAAAACCCCTCTTAGACTGAAGAAACTATGCATGGCCCCAAATAAAGTGCCTTGGCCGTCATACATATTGATTGTGTGTTTTGGCTCTTCAGTGGACCATCTTTGGAGATATGATTGAGGACTCCTTTAGCATTAATGTCTGCAGAGTCACTGTGTTAACTAAATTTTACATGTAGACCATAAACTATATACTGCATCTATTGAGATAAAATTTGTCAGTCTTTATGCTCTTTTGCAGAGGGTGGAATACTAATCTTAGGCAATTTCATACACATTTAGTTTGAAACAAAGTGAAACTAAGTGGAAAGTTAATAATTCCTTTGGTTTCTCTCTTTTTAGCTCTTTAGTTCTTTCTTTCTTTTTTTTTCTTTAAAGATTTTATTTATTTATTTGACAGAAAAGATCACAAGTAGGCAGAGAGGCAGGCAGAGAGAGAGGGGGAAGCAGGCTCCCCACTGAGCAGAGAGCCTGATGTGGGGCTCGATCCCAGGACCCTGGTGAGCTGAAGGCAGAGGCTTAACCCACGGAGCCACCCATGTGCCCCTATTTAGTTATTTCTAATATTTTGCTTTTTCTTTCACAAGTTCACTATAAAGACTATGTCAGCTGGTTAATTTGATTGAAAACATGTGCCTAACCTGTGTTAGGGAAGTTTGCCTTTTTTTTTTTTTTTCCCTAGACTTAATGCCATTATTCTTCCTTCTTGATGAACTCAGATAAAGATTCATAATACATATAATGGCATTGCCTGTAAGAAACACACAGCTTCAGTTATTCACTTTGGCTAAGAATCCCCCTGGGTATTCCTAACATTGGGAAGATCATAGGTATGATAGACAAACTGTTAACTCAAGTGCAGTGAAGAAATTTACCCTTTAATGAGTGACTTTTCCCAATTCACTTCTTTGTGGGAAACCATAGCTGTTTTAAACAACATATACTAGAAAGTGACAACATGTGTCCTATGATTTGTCACTTGACAATAAATTATATATTCCTTTTCCTTAGTCTACATGTTGGAAAAATTAGCAAGCATTTGTAAGCTCAGGAAAGTTTTGTGCATATTCCAGATTGCATGTCTTATACATCTGTGGTGAGTGGTTTCATAACAGCATATGCTAAGACAGAGTCAGGATGAAAGACTACACCTACCTAGACATTGCACTGGCTACACATCCCTAGGGAGGGGCCACATTAGGTAGTGAGGTAGATGTCCTTACTAGGACATCTAAAGATAATGTCATTGATATTTACTGAGTATTGCTATGCTCTAGGCTCTTTTAAAGTGCTTTATAGGTACTGATTTATTTATTTTTCAGAATCTTTGAGATATATATATATATATATATATATTTTTTTTTTTTTAAGATTTTATTTATTTATTTGACAGACAGAGATCACAAGTAGGCAGGGAGGCAGGCTGAGAGAGAGAGGAGGAAGCAGGTTCCCCGCTGAGCAGAGAGCCCGATACGGGGCTCCATCCCAGGACCCCGGGACCATGACCTGAACTGAAGGCAGAGGCTTTAACCCACTGAGCCACCCAGGCGCCCCTATATATATTTTTTTAAAGATTTTATTTATTTATTTGACAGAGAGATCGCAAGTAGGCAGAGAGGCAGGCAGAGAGAGAGGGGGAAGCAGGCTCCCTGCTGAGCAGAGAGCCCGACATGGGGCTCGATCCCAGGACCCTGAGATCATGACCTGAGCTGAAGGCAGAGGCTTAACCCACTGAGTCACCCAGGCGCCCCTCTTTGAGATATATTATTTCCATTTTGTAGCTGGAGAAACTGAGGCAGAGGAAGTTTAAGGCACTTCCTCAAGGTCACGTAGAAGAATAATGTAGTCAGGATTTGAACACAGATAGTTTGGTGAAGGGCACCTTAGTCACTGTGTTTTGTTGCCTCCCAGGCTGAGGATGAGGTCAGATCCTGGTATGTTATGTCAAATGTCGAGAGATAAGCAGCAAAATTCTAAATCTAAGAGCATATGCTGGAGATGATATTCAGAAAACCACATCCAGTAATGAGCAGCAGCAAAAGTATCAACAGTAATGTTTGTTTGGGTATCAGTATGTAGATGGTCCATCCAGGAGGGTGGTATGACATTGCAGTGTGCAGGTTGAAAGTTTTAAGTGGATTTGGAACCTGGCACAAATGTCTGTAGTAAGCCGATAGGTGAATCTGTACAGAGCAAAAGACTTAACCTAAGAAAAGGTTTGTTCTTTCTCTAATTTCCTTTTAAAGCAACTTCTTAGTGTGGGCATATGAATTGGCATAGGGGTCTTTTTCTCCCAAACAGGTGTAAGTGATGGCAGCTAATGTCTGGAGACTATAGGGCCAGCACATTTTTAGGAGATAAACTGTTCCTCATTACTCTTACAGCATGACTACATGGAACCTTGTGCATGCTGTAATATTACTTGTCTTTTCGTGTATCCTCAGTAAATATGAACTATTCCTGACCTTTTAGAAAAAAGATAAACCTGGTTATCAGGCAAAAGTAGTAATGTAATATTTTTATAGTTTCAAATAAAGTACCAAGCACACAGTTGTTCAATAGATTTTTTTTTAATTGATCCTGATTTCTCCTGTGTAGCCATAGAAAAATATAAGCTCCATACATTCATCCTTCCTGGATGTATATCTGTCTGAAGGAAAATAGACTGAAACCAGGGGCTACAGAGACTAATAATTTCAAATGCTGTTGCTAGGTAGTTTCTATGCATTACACTAGATCATTTGTTCTTCACATGCATCCTAGAAATTAAACTATATTCATCCTTATTTCTCAATGGAGGGAAGTGAAGCCCAGAGAGCTTGAGTTACTTGTACAAAGTTATAGTTAGCAAGCACTGAATATGGGATCAGAACCTAGGTCTGAAGAACTCCCAACCTTCTGCTTTTATTATCTTTAATCCTCAGGTATTATGAAATAGACAACTTAAACCTTTCAAAGAGTAAAGATAAAGAATCTACTGACTTCATTTTGAATAATGAAGTGATATTACAAACTCTGTAGTCCTTACAGGTACAACTTGCACCAACACTAAAATGAGAGCATGGGATCCTTTTCTTGTTCCCATTATCATCACCTCTACACTCAACACGACAGACTGTCTTCATCCCAAGGGCTGAAAGTTCACAGGCACCATTCCATTCCACTCATTCCTTTCAAACTGCTCTGACTTAGATCAGGCAAGCTCCCCATACCTCCTACTCTAATCCCAAAGGACGTATGTACTATCAGGTTCTACACATCTTATGAAGTGTACGTAGTACTGCTGTAAGCTTTGCTGTGTTTTCTCTCAGGCTAAGCTATTCATTTAAAGATGAATAGGTTGACCTGTTGACCTACTTTGTGAATGTCAAATTCCTCCTTTAGCATAACTTCTAGCTTGTAGTTCTTCCTAACCACCATCTACTATAAGGCTAGATGAAATTAACCTTTTACAAAAAGTTTTTTTGCAAGAAAATTTTTGCCTCTACCTGAGGTTGAGAGTACATCTTCATTTGCTTAGGGCTTGCCCGTAATTCCTCTAAGAACCTTACATCCATATGCCTCACGGTGCTTCAGCATGCAAGTGGTCATGCATTATGCTCTGAGGAGAATCAGGATATCATCAGCATCATCGTGACTTTTGCTTCTTTCTATACTTACCTTTAATACTTGGTTATTAGGACAGGTTAAGGCATGATGAATCTCCCCTAAACAGTTCATGATTGTACTCTCTCCCTAGGAAAAAATCCTTTCTCTGTTTAATGCCTGAGAAAAACCCAGCCATTTGAGTCTAGTTTAAATATCTCCATTTCATGGAGCCTTTCCTAATTCCCAATTTAAATTAGTCTGTTTATCCTCTCTGATCTGTTAGGTTTCTCTACAGAGCACGCCATTTCAATTCCTAATTCTAGCTCCGCTTCCTTTTGTAGGCTGTTTCAACCTTCCAGATTGATAGATAGTAAGGAGGCAGGTAGAACAAAATGTGATTATATATCCATTTGCTTCATTTATTCTGGTTCTGAGCCAACAACAGGTATATCAGAATCAGAAACATTATAGCACATAGGTCCAGGTTAACTCTTTTAAATATAATGAGATTCTCTTTATTCTGTTATATAGACCTCTTTCCAAACCCTTATCCCAGCCTTCCCCCAAGGTGTAGCCCCACTTGAAATTACAAAGTACTTCATTTATATGTGTTATTTTACACTGTAATACAATCATCAAAAGTTGGGGGCCTCATTTCCAGGTGGGGTTAGGAATGAAGTCTTGCTTTTACCAAAAATCTTTACTGGTCAAATTCCAAAATGCCTTCTTGGATTATTAAAAGATTTCAAAATGTTCTACTGGTCCCTTGGCTGTTCCCCATTTTCTCCAATTGTGAGGTTTCCTGGATTTGTGCATTCATTCCTAAAATAGGTAACTTTGGTGTCTAGGTTATTGACCTAACTTGATACTTTTCGCTTCTTCAATACATGAGCTTTCCCCCTTGATCAAGTTGCAAACTCTAGTATGTCCCTTTTTATGGTGATAGTTTTGTACACAGCAGTGCATGGGAAAGGCTAGTCACTCAATGACTGTTTATTCAATGTCCAAATAATCTAAAAATATTCAGGAGATCAGGGACACTTGTAGTGATGCCTTATGACCATTCTCCCCCTTTTTGGGAAGAATAGAAATGCTGAAGAAAGTCTACAAACTAGATTGTAGGAGTGTTTGTTTTATTTTAGAAGACATGATTCCTGTTTTTCTAGTCTGTGTAGTACCATGCACAGCACTGGATGCCCAGTCAGACCTGAGAAGCACAGAACTAGAAGCCCAGGGCTGGTTTTTATTCTATTTAATTCTACTATAACTATGTAGGAAAAATTCACTTCTGTGAGGTTCTCCTTTACTCTCATGTGTTACCAATGTCAACAACACTTCTGATACTAGATGTGTGGGTTTTTTCCTCACATTAAGCAATTCTCTGTGACTCTAGCTGGGTGTCCTATAATTCAGTTCTAACATAAAATGGAGTTAACACAGACCTCACAGGTTAAAGGCTGTATTCCAGGAGACAGCCCCCTACATTTACAAGCTCTGTGTCAGGAACCAGGGACAAAGACCACATGTTAGAACAAAAGATGCTCCTAGTGCTCTTATCATCTAGGAAGTTAGAAGGGTTTTAGGAACCCTTCTGTGTCATTCTGTGTGCGTTCTATGTGGGAACTGGGGTTAAAGACTAAGTGTTATAACAAAAGATTCTGCCAGCACCCCAATTTACCATGGCTTTCATAATCCTATGTCAGGAACCAGGGACAGGGGCCAGTATATATATTTGTTATTATTTCACAAGTATGTTTATAGTGAGAAAACAAGAATAAATTATTCAAAAAATTACCTCTTTTCTAATATTATTTATTTGTGATGACACTTAAAGATTTGGGGCTAGAAAACTCCTGCATCATGTAACTGAACAATTTTTTATAAACCAGCTACTTTATTGCTGGAGAATATACATTTTCTCTTTCACAGTAACTTAGTTAAGGAACTTTCCTGATCCATCATATTGAGAAAATTATTCCTCAGTTCTCCACAATGTAATATGAGAAAATTAGCACTTCCACCTCTCTTTTCCTTTGAACTCCCAGCTTCTGTATCATTACTTTTCCTTTGTCATAGCTTATAAGTCTTACATAATTTTCTACATTTATAATTAAATTATGCTTTGTAGCATTTATACTATATTACTATATAAATATATATATTATATATATATTACATATATATTACTATATAAATTTATACTAAATTACTATATAAAAATATAAATATTACTATATAAATTACTATATAATTTCTTAGAAGTAAACTGAGTCCTTTCATATCTGAAAATTTTTGAAAATATTTTTATTGTACATCCATGATTGGTTTTGTCTGGGAATAGAATTCTAGATTCAAAATCATTGACTCTTAGAATTTTTCCGTCATTTTCCTCATTGGTTTCTGAAACACCTGTTGCTGATCAGAAGGCTTAGGTCAGGTTAATTATTTTATAGGTTATCTGATTTATGTTTATTTTGCTTTTTAGTCAAAAATTTTAAGATCCCTTTTCCTTTGGTGTTCTGATATGTCAGTTATATGTCTGTGAGTGGATCGTTTTGCATTCATCCTGTTTGGCTCTCAGGGGACCTTTTAAAATCGAAATAACCTTTTTTTCTTTTCTAAGCTCTAGAAATTTTAAAGTACTATTTATTTGATTAATTTATTCTTTTTAAGTTCTGACTCTCTGATGTTGATTACCTATGTCTCATTTTTGTCTCCCACCACTCCCCATGCCCAACTTTGCCTTTTGCTTTGTGTTCTAGGAGGTTTCATACTTTTTATTCTAGCACTTTTCTCTACCCCTTTATTATTATTTTTTTCTTTTTCAAGATTTATAGGAAAGGATAGGGCAGATAGGCTGCTTCTTGCCCATCTCTGTCTAAAATGAAGAGGGCCAATTTCTAAGGTGCTAACCATACACCAATAGCCTTGCATCCTCTAAGTAAGTTACTATGTTTCTTTAGAATGAAGGTGGCATACTGGCAGCCAGAATAGATGTTTTTGTTTTATAATTTGAGCCAACCTCTGAAAAATGAGGTATTTCCCACAAAGTGGATTTGTGACTCCTCTGAAGTATCTGTAAGGTGACAACAATCATCTGGCACTGTAGCATAGCTACCCCATTGAGATAAGCCATTTGCTCTTCAGTCTTGCATAGTCCCCACTGCTCCCTTTTGTTTTCCCAACACTGGGGCTGAATGCTTATTGCTATTCGTTATTAAGCCAGTTATATGAGGAATGTTTCTCTGTCTCCTCCACCTAGATTGTACTCATTTATTCCCTTAGTCATGCAGATTTGTTCTTATTTTAGAGTCTGTGTTTGCAGTTCCCTCCACTTAGAACTTGGTTCCCCCAAGTCTTTGTGTGCATGTTTCCTTCTCATCATTCAGCTCTTGGCTCAGTTGGTGTCTCTTCAAAGAGCTTTCTATGAATATTTTGCTAAGTTGCTCAGACGCACTCTCTGTCATTATACCTTATATAATTTTATTCCAAGCACCACTTACTTGTTTCTTTTTATGCTTATATCTGTTTCTGCCACACTAGAATTTAAGCTCCTAGAAGGCAGGGTTTTTAGCTATCTCATTTTATGCCCTATCCCTAGAACAGTGCTTGGCACTTAATAAGTTCTCAAGAAATGTTTATTGACGAAATTGCTGACTAACAATTTTCCTATCAAAGGAAGAAAAATAATAGACAAGTTCTGTGTGTGTGTGTGTGTGGTTTTTTTTTTTTTTTTTTTTTTTAAGATTTTATGTATTTATTTGAGAGAGAACACACAAGCAAGGGGAGGGGCAGAGGAAGAGGGCAAAGAAAGCTTCCTGCTGAGCAGGGAGTCTGGACTCCAACTTGATCCCAAGACCCTGGTATCATGATCTGAGCTGAAGGCAGGAGCTTAACTGACTGAGCCACCTTGGTGTTCTGACAGGTTCTTTGTTTTAAGAAAATGAAAGCGATCCTATTTTATTGTGGGCATGAAGACTTTTGTGTTAAAGTAAATCTGTTACCTCAAGTCCCAGGTTTGTCTTCTTTACTCATTTTCACTCATTTTTGTTGCTTGTCTGTAACTCCTCTGCTTTACCAAATCTGAGTGTACTATTCTTGTTTTAGAGCTTCAGCCAGGAATAAGTACTGCTGAAGTGTGGAGTGGGGTTCTGATGCATGCTTCCTTCCTGTGGTGGTCCTTTAATTCATCACTTCCATTTTACCCCCTCATCTCACTTTTGTACTTGCTATCAGCTGATTCTTCACTAGAGCCCATCTGGAGCTATAAAATGAATAATGGTGCCCACCTTTGCAGTAGCCATGATCCATGCAACTTTATGTACTTTCTATCTTTCAGAAATGTGTCTATGGCAGGCAGCCTTTAATGTGGCTTCCTTTGATTCCCATCTCCTACTAGTCACATCCTAGCATAGTTCTCTCCTACATCAAACCAGGGTTTATTTCTGTGACCAATAGCACATGCCAGAAGTGTTGGCATGTCACTTGCAAGATAAGGTTATAAAAGAACTCCTTTTTACTTTTGGATACCTCTTGCTCAGTCGTTTTCTCTCTCTTGGATCATTCACATCTGGAGAAGCTGCCTGTCACCAGTCGTGAGGACATTCAGGCAGCCTATAAAGAAGACCACATTGTGAGAAATGGAAGCCTCCAGCTAACTGCCAACAAAGAACTCAGACCTGTCAACAGCAATGTAAATGAGTATATTCAACACCATCTTTCAAATTTTGCAATGCCCACGGCAACATCCTGAGCATGAACCACCCAAGTAAGCTGCTTTTAGGTTCCTGACCCTCAGAAACTCTGAGATAGTATATGTTTGTTATTTTAAACTGCTAAATTTGAGGGTAACTTTATTTGTATTGTAACATAACTGATAAGTGTCCAAAATGTTTAGCTTATTTTGCCAACTTTCCACTATTGGTAATCTTACTTATTCTGTTTTTTAGAAAGAAGGAGTGCATATATAATAAATTATGAACAATGGAGAAACAAATATAGAAGTTTGGAGTAATATAAATGTGGTTCAATATTAAATGCAAACAGATTCAACATTTAGACTCAGGCTTCAGGACTCTTTCCACTGATAAATGGAGGGTGGAAAGATGCCTTCTCAGGATGGAGATGGGTAACAATGTGTATGTTGTGCAATGCTACTGTCACCATCTTGGAGATTGTTATGGTTTTGTGGGCTTTTGTAGTGTTTATTCACAGAACATGCTAAGACTACCAAACATATTAAATACGGGGAATGACTCAAAGTTAATTGTAATATTTGAAGTCCTTTGCTTAATCTATTTTATTCAGCCTAGTTGAGTTTGTTTGAAGTTTTAAATATACTTTTGCAGAATATAGTTATCTAACAGCGTTATATAAAAATTCCTCTTCGTAATATATTAAATAAAAATAATTCAGAACTTTCTTGGGATACAAGATTTTTAAAATACATATTCTTTAATGTTACTGAGTTACTTTGGAAACAATAGCCTTTATATTCTGTGTCTATCTATCTATTTATTTATTTTTTAAAGATTTTATTTACTTATTTGACAGAAAGACACAGTGAGAGAGAGGGAACATAAGCAGGGCGAGTGGGAAAGAGAGAAACAGGGTTCCCGCAGAGCAGGGAGCCTGATGCAGGGCTCAATCCCCAGACCCTGGGATCATGACCCAAGCCCAAAGCAGATGCCTAATGACTGAGCCACTCAGGCACCCCTCTGTGTCAATTTAAATAGCGCTTACTAACCAATTGGCCATTCTTTTTTCCTATTACTCTGAGTTAATGTCCAATGGACAAAGTTTTTCTAGAGGCAAGATCTTGTCAAAAATGACTGAAAGATTATTCTTTGTGGCTTCTTTGTTCTGCTTAGGGTCTTTTATATGGTCTCAAAGATCTTTTAGTAGGAAGCAAACCAACTTTACATTTTGTACTACTGCACCATCTAGAATAGATTTTGCTCTGATTCAGTCCCCTGAATTCATTCCAACAGCCTGAATTGTGGAAGGAAATGTGTTAAAAATTTTGTCTCAGCATCATCTCCAGAATTTGGGTTTCCTATAAACAGAACCTGAGAAGGGGATTTGGAGCACATTGTTTATTAAGGGAGAGCTCTCAGAAGAAGGGGAAGAGGGAAGCAGGACAAGGCAAAGAAGCAGCTAAGCAAGCTAAAGTTTTTAATCAATTATAGTTCAGCTTCAGCATGATACTGTGGATATCTGTGAATTGTACCACAAAGTTGGTTCCACAATGAGGCAAGGGGCTGGCATCTCATGCTCCCATGGTCAGTCATTGGTTGCATTGCATTTCTCCAAAGAAGGGGGAAGTTGGAAGACCTTAGCTGTTAACATTTATACTAGGTGGGTAGTGGGTGCACTGACCAGTGAAGGGTTTTTTTTTTTTTTATAATTTTATTTTTTATAAACATATATATATATATATTTTTTTTCCCCAGGGGTACAGGTCTGTGAATCTCCACGTTTACACGCTTCACAGCACTCACCATAGCACATACCCTACCCAATGTCCATAACCCCCCCCCCAACCCCCCTCTGCCCAGCAACCCTCAGTTTGTTTTGTGAGATTAAGAGTCACTTATGGTTTGTCTCCCTCCCAATCCCAACTTGTTTCATTTACTCTTCTCCTACCACATTAACCCCCCATGTTGCATCTCCTCTCCCTCATATCAGGGAGATCATATGATAGTTGTCTTTCTCTGATTGACTGTGAAGGGGGTTTTGTAGGGCACCAACAGAATTTACTACATGTTATATCTTGGAATTTTTGTTCCTCATTCCTTGTTCAAAAAGAATTTAGGCACCTATTATATGTTGGGCTCTGTGCTGGATATATGGTAATGAAAGATACAGTGTTTTCACTCAGAAAATAAATAAGCAAAAAATTCTAATATGGTAGGATGAGTTCAAATAAGGGGCACAGAGCAGGATTAAAACATAGCTGTTATTCTAGTGTTGGAAATGGAAATTTATGCAAAATCTTTTTAAGCAGGAGGTGTGGCCTCTCTAAACATAGGGCAAGGCAGTGATGGGGATGAGGGCAGGCAGTGAAGGATAGCAAAGGTTCTGTATTTGTGCATGAGGTGAAAGAAGCATACAGGAGTAGATGGTTTCAGTCACAATTTTTTTTAGGCTGAAAAGGTAGAGGTCTTTGACTTCAAGCAACAGAAGCCAGCTCTGCTTATAGACACACAGGGAATATATTGGAAGATTAAGTGGGTGCTCACAGATGCCATATTTGAAAGAAGATTTGAGGAACCAGCTTAGGAAAGAGCACAGATCAGGCTTCTGTGCATATCAAAGTATCAGACTCTAATGAACAGCCGAAACAGAATTATGCCATCAGAATGCCTCAGCCTGAATTTCATGTGGTCTCTTGTCTCTGTGTTCAGGAATTACATTTTAAGAAGAGTACACCTTATTGGTCACGATTTTTATTACCTTTCTATCCCTTAGCAAAAATGGGTGTACCATGTTTGAGGATCCTACCAAAACAGTATCTAGGGGCGCCTGGGTGGCTCAATGGGTTAAAGCTTCTGCCTTCGGCTCAAGTCATGATCTCAGGGTCTTGGAATCAAGCCCTGCATGGGGCTCTCCGCTCAGCGGGGAGCCTGCTTCCTCCTCTCTCTCTCTCTGCCTGCCTCTCTGCCCACTTGTGATCTCTGTCAAATAAATAAATAAAATCTTTAAAAAAAAAGTATTTAATGGCAGTTTCATAAATTTCCAAAGAAAGTCAAGGTATTGTTATTGGAAGTGGGATGAGTGCTGGGCAAACAAAAACACAAATGTTCTATTTTGGTCAGAGGGCCAGTGCAAGCAGGTGTGCCAAAGGATTGAGTTGGGCAAAGGATCCACCCTGCAGTGAAGGAAGGCTAGAGGAGGTGGTATTTAGACTATTTTTAGAAAAAGTAGATTGGAGGATACTCTTTGAGCCAAATTCTTAAGTAGTATGTCTAGGTCATAACTGATCTGCTTAGGCCATCGTATCCTTTTGAAAATTGCAGTGCATATGGAAAATTCTTGATTGCCTTTGGGGAATTGTAGATGGGTGGGGAATTGTCCAGTTTTTAAAATTTTCTGACATCCATAGAATTTGCTCTCTTATTACATTTTCAAATATATCAAATTTTCCTTAGTATGTATATTTCAGTTCTCCAGATTCCCAGCTTATTGTAACAATAAAATAAGAACAATAATGGGAGCAATAATAATGCCAACGTTTTTGCTAGTTATTAGAATCTATGACAGAGAGAGAGGAAGGGAAGCAGGCTCCCTGCTGAGTAGAGAGTCCTATGCAGGGCTTGATGCGGGGCTTGATCGCAGGACCCTGAGATCATGACCTGAGCCAAAGGCAGAGGCTTTAACTCACTGAGCCACCTTGGTGCCCCTAAAGTGATCTGATTTAAAGCCAGTGATAACATTACCATTTTAAGGGTTTTTGGTTTCTCACAGACTTCTAATTAATTGTCAGTAAATAATATGATAGAAATGAGTATTTATTACCTAGTTGGAAAACAACATTTTTATAATAGCTAACATTTTATATAGATTTTGAAAACTACACATAATTTTATTGCTGACACTCCTAGATTCATGATATTAAGTGACAGATGAATTCAAATGTGTTTGAAGACCTATGTACTATCAGATCACATCAAAACTTCATAACTGCCATGCGCTGAAAAATGGATTCAGGGACTAAACCATCTGTCTCATTGCACTGTGTAGCATGCTTTTCCTCTGCTAATTGCATATCTCCTTTTTCTCTTACAAAACATTTGCTAAGGGTAGCTCAAGAAAGAGTTGAAACTGAGCTGTTGCAGCTAGAGAATGTTCTGTATTCTCAGTTATATAATGAAGTGTTTGCATTTTTACCTGTAAAAGATTTAATTTTAATCTTACATTACAGTCTTTGTTTTATGTAACCTTATGTTTCAAAGGGTGTATCTGGGTGTGATTTAACTGAATCACTATACTTTTTAAGACTGTGGGATATTTTTCTCAAATAAGGGATGATTGTATTAAAGATAGAATAAAGTAAATAACATTATTTCTACACATGCTAGCAATATCTAAGGTTAAAATAGCTAAAGCATATTAAAGATAAAATAAAAAGAATGAAAATAATGTTACACTAACATTTGCTAATCCAAGGGCTAAAAATGACAATGTCTGAAGCCAGTGAAAAAGAAATTTTTTTAAGCTAGTGGAAAATAGACTGAAGAAAAATATTTTCAAATCTCACTACATTTTTTTTAAAGTTGGCATTTTTTTTTAATTTTCAGCATAACAGTATTCCTTGTTTTTGCACCATACCCAGTGCTCCATGCAATCCGTGCTCTCTCTAATACCCACCACTTGGTTCCCCCAACCTCCCACCCCCCTCCGCTTCAAACCCCTCCAGTTGTTTTTCAGAGTCCATAGTCTCTCATGGTTCACTTCCCCTTCCAATTTCCCCCAACTCCCTTTTTCTGTACATTGATGTAATGGATAGTAGAAAAGAAAAAGGCCATTAAAATATAAAGTTTACTAAATTTAGGCAAATACTAGGAAGAGTCTAGAATGATTAAAAGTCAATGAAGTTTAAGAAAGCTGGATTTACTTAACACCACGTTTCTCAAGCTTCTGTCATTAACTTACTCTCTGAGGGTCTCATCTGTGCAAATGTGCACTACCATTTATTTCCTTTTTTTTTTACTTGAGCTTTACTTTAAATCTACTCACTTAAAAAAAAAAATCCTAAATCTTGTTCTAAGCACAAGATCTATAAATAAAACTTTAAATTTAAAAAATTGTCTACCAATTAAAATCATTGCATATGCCTCACTATGGACACATTGCCTTGAGAAAATTATGTTAAATGTATCAGAAGGGAACCATTCTTCTAAGATGAGAGATAAAAAATGGAGGAAGAAATCTAGAGAGCTAAATACAGAATTGCATAATTACCAGAAGTGGTAGAAAATTACACTAAATCTATACTAAGTTGATCCAAATCAGGTCTTTCCAATCATATTGTGAGTGGGTGATGTGAACCTATTTGGAGACTTTCCTGTCTTGTTCTCTCCCCCTCCACCCCGCGTGCATCCACCCTTCCATAATTATACTGCATATCTGGGATCAGGGAAATTGTGGAGTGGGCTTCTGTTGCCCTCATTTTCATCTGGAGAGGTTACTACAGATGTTCTGTTTTTCTGTTCTTCATATTAACAGCTCCACAGAAGGAGCTCTGACTGTTAAAATCCATTGATTTTTTTTTTTCCCTCTACTTACTCGGTGTACCCCTACTCAAATATTCACATATCTATGTTACTTACTTTTTTTATTTTTCTCTTTTGCCATACTAGTATATGTTCCATATACACAACAGGAATTTGTGCGTTTTATTCACTGCTGTATCTGGAACTCCTAGAACAGATTCCAGCAATAGTAGCTGCTAAATAAATATTTGCTGAATTAATGAATGACTGACTGAATGAATGAATGAGTGATTTTAGCTTTGAATATTACCTCATGTTCGTATTTATTGCTGCCTATCTTGATAACACAAATTTGCTTTCACCCAGCATTTAAGATAGATTTTTTTCTTATATCTATTTAGTCACACAAATCTTTTTCATTTATTTAGACTCTAACTTTTAGAGCTACCGTTTTATTTGAAACATTAATTTAGAGTCAAAACTCCAAAACATTAAGTGTGCCCAAGTAGTTTTTCTGACTCTATAAAATTGAGTTTTGCAATATAATTTCCTGTTGTTTTGCTTGTCATTGTACCTCTTGGGCTTTAAATTTGGTCATTTGATACAAATGGCATCTACAAATGATACATTTTATGGGTAGTGATTTTGTGAAAAGCATTTTAAGCTTCCAGTTGTTCTCTTGCTTTCATAAACACCTTTAACTTAAGATACATGGTATTTTGGCCTTTTGTGAATAAATATAATTCTGTGATTTTCAAAGGAAATGTTTTTATATAACTTTTTGTTGTTGTTGTTACTTCTTGGCTTTTTATATCTTTAATGCTTAATTAAAGTATGTCCTTCATGAATAGACATTTCTGCAAAGAAGACATCCAGATGGCCAACAGACACATGAAAAAGTGCTCCATATCACTCGGCATCAGGGAAATACAAATCAAAACCACAATGAGATATCACCTCACACCAGTCAGAATGGCTAAAATTAACAAGTCAGGAAATGACAGATGCTGGCGAGGATACGGAGAAAGGGGAACCCTCCTACACTGTTGGTGGAAATGCACGCTGGTGCAACCACTCTGGAAAACAGCATGGAGGTTCCTCAAAATGTTGAAAATAGAACTACCCTATGACCCAGCAATTGCACTGCTGGGTATTTACCCTAAAGATACAAACGTAGTGATCCGAAGGGGTACGTGCACCCGAATGTTTATAGCAGCAATGTCTACAATGCCAAACTATGGAAAGAACCTAGATGTCCATCAACAGACGAATGGATAAAGAAGATGTGGTATATATACACAATGGAATACTATGCAGCCATCAAAAGAAATGAAATCTTGCCATTTGCAACGACGTGGATTGAACTAGAGGGTATCATGCTTAGCGAAATAAGTCAATCGGAGAAAGACAATTATCATATGATCTCCCTGATATGAGGGAGAAGAGATGCAACATGGGGGGTTAATGGGATAGGAGAAGAGTAAATGAAACAAGTTGGGATTGGGAGGGAGACAAACCATAAGTGACTCTTAATCTCACAAAACAAACTGAGGATTGATGGGGGGAGGGGGTTTGGGAGAAGGGGGTTGGGGTTATGGACATTGGGGAGGGTATGTGCTATGGTGAGTGCTGTGAAATGTGTAAACCTGGCGATTCACAGACCTGTAACCCTGGAGATAAAAATATATTATATGTTTAAAAAAAATAAGAAAATTTATTATTAAAAAAAAAAAGGATGTCCTTAACAAAGAACTAAGGCAGAGCGTGAGTTGTATCTACATGGTCAGAGTATATTTATATATATATAAATATATATTTATATATATTTAATAAATATATATATTTATTATATATAATAAATATTTATTATATATTTATATATATATTTTAAAGGTTTTATTTATTTATTTGAGAGAGAGAGAGAGCATGAGCAAGGGTGAGGGACAAAGAGAGGGATACACAGACTGAAACGGGGCTCTGTCTCAGGACCCTGAGGTCATGAACTGAACTAAGGTCACATGCTTAACTGACTGAGCCATCCAGGCACCCCTATTTTTATCTTATCCAAAATATGTGAAAGATGGTACAGTAGATTTTCCCAAAAACTTCTTTTATTTGGGATATTTTCTAAAAATTTCATTTGGATTTTTAGGTTGTGAATGTTTTCATAAAAGCTACCTTTAAAAAGATGTTTTATACATGTTTGAATTTTTATTACTCAAAAACCTGTTCATATTCTCTTTCCTCACTTGCAATTTAGATCAAGTAGAGTGTGGTTTTGATCAAAATTAGGAGATTTCATTACTAAAGAGTTGGAATCTAAACTTTTCAACTTTGAAATTTGAAATTCTTTGTGTTTTTCTGGGTTAGAGAATGACTTCATCTTTGAACTCTATTGTTCAAATGATGACACAAGGCATATATATATATAACTGAGTAAAGGAGACAGTAGGGATTATACATTATTTTCTGTGACATATAGATGACCCACATTCGCTTGCTTCATATGCCCCTTGCTTTTTCAGTTTTAATAAATGGGTACAATTAAATGAGAAGTAATAGAAATATAAAAAAAGTAAAAGATTCTTCAGAAAAATCAGGGATTCTCAAATGTGAAAAGCAAATTTATTTCCAAATGTCTGATAATTTAAAGATATCATTAGTACACAAATTTATAATCTCTGATAGCACATAGAACATTAAGAAAGGTATATAAATATGCTAAATTGGAGAATATTTGTTTTCATTCATAAAGAATATTTAACACTAAAATCTTTCTGAGATATGTTTATTTAAAACAGTGTCTAAATATTCACGGCTGAATTATGTGGTATAATTAGGAATTTGCTAATATTATTTTACCTTTCTGATATTTTTCAGTGTTTAAATTCTCTCAGAAAAATTGGAAGCTAATTTCTCAATCAGATTTTGGACATTTTTTTTAAATCAGATTTTGAATATTTGACATTGGCCTTAAGAGCTACTAAGAAGATACACTTGAATATGCCTATAATAATTACCATTGAAGTATAGCTTGTAATATCTTAGAGAAAAGGATGACGATTATGTCATAATGTGTGATAATATAAAATTAAGATACAAATACATCCTATTTTTCTATATATTTTATAAAATCTTCTACTTCTATGGTATAAAATTAAGTTTAATTTTATTCTTTCTAGTTACTTATTATCTACTTGTAATGAGAGAAAGGATTCATTTTATTTAAAAAAAGATATGCTAATTTCCACCATAGAATATCAACTATTTCCATTAAATAGTTCTTTACCAGTGTTGCTAAGAAGTTACATTAACTATAACTAGCGTAAGGTTCTAAAACTAGAAAGAACTAAAAGGTGCAGATGGTATACAAAGACATAATGTGGTGGTAATTACTAGTAAGCCTCCATTTTATTGGTGTGCTCTAGTAGTAGTCTAGTAGTAGTCTCAGCCTCTTTATTATTATCCCGATACTGAACTTGTTGAAATGTGATAAGAACATACTAGTCTTATCCTTTATCTTCTTGTTGAAAAATTAGCAAAGAAGGACATGTAAATCTCCTTACTGGAAGAGTACATAAGGGATACATTTATCTGTCAACGAAGTAACCCTGAGAAGTGCTTTGGACAATAAAGAATGTGACTTTAGAAGCATCTTCTGAGATCTCCCCAGACTAGTTATAGGCTAGTGGTTATGGACTTGATCTGTTTTATTCACTGCTCTGTCTCCTGTCATCTGGCACTTAATAGGCTCTTGAACATTTATTGAATGAATGGATGCATTGTAATACAAACTCCCCAAATGATTCTGATGGAGATTTACATAGATGAATTTGGAGGGAGTAGAGTTCACCCTCTTCATTCTCTTTGTTTTGGTTATTCATTCCCAGGAAGTTATGTCAATTTCAGTTTGTCCTTGGTTGATAATACCTTGCAGTAACAACCCACTCATTTCTCCATAGAAATAGTTTATTGAAATTATCCTTTCAGAATATTCCTACGGATTTTCTTTTCCTGTTATCTACACTAAGAAATACATTTTATATCATAATCTATTACACAATATACCCTCATACTAGTTTACCTGCCTACATGTCCATTGGAGCTGTCTTGTGGAGGTCACTGCTGACAGAACAATGTCCATTTTAAATGTTGTGGAATGCCAATTCAGGGCAAGGGACAACAATAGGTCTCAAACATGCTGCCTTTGCTCACAGCTCCTTTGCCAGAATTCATTACGTGTTTCCATCCAACCAAGGAGGACAGAGGGTAGAAAGAGTTGAAATTTTTGGCAAGCCACACTAATAATTACAACACACTGCTCTTTGACACCACCTGCAGGATATTGCAAAATAAAATAGCAGGAATCCAAGGCTTCCTCATTCATTGTAAGTGTTGGAAATCTCTTTCTCATTATGTGCCTTACCTTTTCTCCTTTATCAGTGTCTTTTTAAATAGGAACTTTTATTTTTTTCATGCAGTCCTCTTTATCAGTTGTTTAAAGTATTGCCAGTGCTTTTAGTGTCCTGTTAAAGAACTCTTTTCCTACTCAATGTAAATAAAAATTTTTATGTTGTCCTTGAGAACTTTATTACCTTGCTTTTCTGTTTCTGCACCCTACCTGGAATAGATGTTTTTAATGTAAGGTGTGGTGATTCAAAAGTAAAGTGCATTTCTTTCCTACAGTGACTTACATTATTTAAAAAGCCATCCCATTCTTACAGATGTTCATATATGCATAGATTTGTTTCTGAACTCTTTATTTTCTTCCATGGGGTCTATATTTGTCTTTGTTCTCCAAATCTACTATCCTAATTCATTTTGCTTTTATAATAAATGAAGATGTTTTGCAGAGTAAGTATTTCAACTTTGTTATTTCTGAGATTTTCTTAGCTACCTTGACCTTTAGTGCTACCCATGAATTTTAGAAACTGCTATTTCTACCAAAGGTGGGATTATATTGAAACAACTTTGAGAGTCGACATCTTTATAGTATTGAATCTTCTGATTCATTAACATAGTAATCCTTCTTCTTTCATTTTTTTTCCCATTAATATCTTAGAATTTTCTTCCATATCTTTTGTTATTTATTTAATGGTTTATTAGTTATTCACTGCTATTCCAGATGGTATTTAACATTTCTCTTTTCATTCACTGGTAGTATAAATGGACTGCAACTGATTTTTATGCATTAATCTTGTATTTGGTAACCCTGCTCAATTCATTTGTTATTTTCCATACTTTATAATTTATGTTTCAGATCTCCTCTACATGTATGACAGTTTTCTTTCTTTCCAACACCTATATGTTTTTTCTTTACCTTATTGCTGCAACTAAGATCTACAGTAGAATATTGAATAAAGCCTTTATTCTTTTTATTCCTGATTTCAAAGGAAATTTTCAACATTATGTTAATTATGATGTCTTCTTGTTAATAGATCTATTTTATTGGCTAAAAAAATTTCCCTTCTAATCTGTTGTGAGCAGATTTTTTTTTTTTTTAAAGATTTTTATTTATTTATTTGACAGAGAGAGATCGCAAGTAGACCGAGAGGCAGGCAGAGAGAGGGAGGGAAGCAGGCTCCCCGCTGGCAGAGAGCCCGATGCGGGACTCGATCCCAGGACCCCGAGATCACGACCTGAGCCGAAGGCAGCGGCTTAACCCACTGAGCCACCCAGGCGTCCCCGTGAGCAGATTTTTAAATCATGGATGAGTTTGCAATTTTTAAAAATATTTTTTTCAAAGATTTATTAGAGAGCATATGCATGTGCATAAGAAGGGGAAGGGCAGGGCTAAGAAGCAGTCTCCCTACTGAGCAGGGAGCCCAAACTGGGTCTCTATCTCAGGACCCTGAGATCATGCCCTGAGCCGAAGGCGGATGCTTAACTGACTGAGCCACCTAGGCACCCCGAGTTTTGAATTTTTTAAAAAAATATTTATTTATTTTAGAGAGAGTAAGTTAGGTTGGGGTGAGGAGAGGTAGAGGGAGAGATCTTCAAGCTGACTCCCCACTGAGTGCAGAGCCTAGAACAGGGCTTGATCCCACAACCTTGAGATCATGACCTGAGCACAAATTAAGAGTCTGATGCTTAACCAACTGAGCCACTCAAGCACTCCAATGAGTTTTGAATTTCATCAATTTTTTTCTGCCATTGTGAAAATTATATTTTTAATACTTTATTGTGTCATAAATTGTTTAATACTGCATTTTAAAGTAATGACTTATACTGATTTTTAAACATTAAATGAACCTTGCATTCCTGGAATAACCTTAATGTGGTCATGATTTATATATCACCAGATTTAGTTTAATACAGGCATACCTTAGAGATATTATGGGTTCTGTTTCAGACCACTGCAAGACAAATTCTGCAACAAAGTAAGTCAAATGAATTTTTTGGTTTCCCATTGCATGTAAAAGTTATGTTTATAGTACAGTGTAGTCTAAGTGTGCAATAGTATTATGTCTAAAAATGTACATATCTTACTGAAAAAATATTGCTAAACAATTTCATCCTATTTGAGTAATACTGTTTAATATTTCCTTTGGTTTTGTTTTGCTGCTGAAAATTTGGTCTTGTTTATAAATATAGTTATTTCAAAAGATATTTTTACTGGATATAGAATTTTAGGTTAACAGTGATTTTCTTTTGCCACTTTGAAAGTATGTTTCTGTTGTCTTCTTGCTCATTTCAAAAAGTCAGCAGTAATTCTTTTGAAGATAATACATCTCTTTCAGCTACTTAACATAATTTTTGTCTTTTAAGGAGTTTTATTATGAAAGGCATGAGTACTTTTTAAATATTTTGCTATAGTGTTAGAGTGCTTTTTTAATTTGTAACTTGTCTTCAGTTTTGAAAAGTTCACCACCATTATTTATTTACATTGCTTTTCTCCCATTTTCTCTTTCACCTGATGCCCTTTATGGCAATTCAGTTGTCCATATGGAGGGTCTTTTTCCCAAAAGGTCTTTTATAGTCCTTTCCCTTGAATTTTGTATCTGTCTTTTTTGTGTGTGTGTGCATATATCTATCCATATTCTAGTTTTATTTGATTTTCAGTTGTGTCTCATCAGCTAATTATTCTATAAGTTCTTTATTTTCACTTATATTTTTTCTAGAATTTTAATTTGTTTTGTCTTTTTATGGTTTATCTTCTGACATTACTAAGTTTTAAAGAAAATCCTCGAACATCTTGATCACACTTATTTTGAAGTCCCTGACTGATAACACCATTATATGAATTCCTTGTGTTTATATTACCCTTTTCCCCCTTATTTTGTCTGTCTTCTTTAGTGACTGGTTATTTCTGATTTTTTGCTAGACACTTTTAAAATTAATTTTAAATATTTTAAAGCTGTGGAAGATTTTATCTTTCTCCAAAGAAGATTTACTTTTGCTTATAGAAGCAATTAGCCTGCGAATGCTAACATTCTCAGATCATCTTAATTCCATCAAAAATTGAGATTGTTTCTTCATGCTGGCTTATTTCAGATTCATCCTATTTCTAAGGTGTCCTGATGGAAAGTTTGTTCTGCCTAGGACCTTCCTACTTATTGGACCATAAACTTCAATTTTGTACCTTCTTAAATCCAAAATCTCTTGAAAGTTCTCTCTTCAGTTTCCTAACTTCTCAGCTATTACTAAATATTGTAAATACTAGCCTTAGCTCTCTGGGAACTATTCTTTTTTCATACTTTGGTCCCTCCAAATTCATTTCTGCCTTGATATTTCTGATACCTTCAAATCATTATTTTAATATTTTTCTAGATATTTGTTGTGTTCGGTATGGTGTTTGGTCCTACATAATCTAGTTCACTACTGCCAGTAGTAGAAACAAAGATTTGGTTTCATTCTCTGGTTTCTAGTCCCAGTCCCTCTTGCATTCCAAGGAGACTGTGCTTGGAGGAAACAATAAAACAACAACAAATCTACCATGGTTCTAGTTATCTTTACCTCACAGTAATGGAGTACATTTACATATAAGAAAGACTGTTAATGTGAACATTCCATGACAAAGATGATTGGTACATCAAGAGTTACTTTTTTTACCTAGTCAAAAATGTTTTTTAAATTAAAAAAAAAATAATTCTAGTATAATTAACATACAGAGTTATATTAGTTTTATGTGTATGATATAGTGATTCAATAATTCTATACATTACTCAGTGCTCATCATGATTAGTTTACTCTTAATCCCTTTTATGTATTTCATATGTTCCCCCATACAACTCCTGTCTGGTTTTCTATAGTTAAGAGTCTATTTTTTGGTTTGTCTCTCTTTTTTCCTCATTCATTTGTTTTGTTTCTTAAGTTCCATGGATGAGTAAAATTGTATATTATTTGTCATTCTCTGACTCACTTATTTTACTCAGAGTTATACTTTCTAGCTCAATCTATGTTGTTGCAAATGGCAAAGTTTCATTCTTTTTTATTCCTGAGTAGTATTCCATTGTGTATATATGTACTACATTTTCTTTATCCATTCATCTATCAATGGACACTTGGGTTGCTTCCATAATTTGGCTATTGTAAATAATGCTGCAATAAATACAGGGGTGCATGTACCTTTTCAAACTAGTGATTTGTATATTTTGGGTAAATACCCAGCAATGAAATTACTGGATATATGATAATTCTATTTTTAATTTTTTTGAGCAACCTCTATACTGTTTTCCATAGTGGTTGCACCAATTTGCATTCCCACCAACAGTGCATGAAGGTTCATTTTTCTCCACTTTCTCACCAACACTTGTTGTTTCTAGTGTTTTTTATTTTAGCCATTCTGATAGATGTGAGATGATATCTCATTGTGGTTTTGATTTACATTTTCCTGGTAAATGATGTTGAGCATCTTTTCATGTGTCTGTTGGCCATCTGGATGTCTTCTTTGAAGAAATGTATGTTCTTGTCTTCTTCCCAGTTTTAATTGTATTACTTATTTTTGTTTGTTTGGTGTTGAATTATATAATTTCTTTATGTATCTTGGATATTAACCCTTTATTGGATATGTCATTTGCAAATATATTCTCCTATTCAGTGGGTTTTCTTTGTTTTATTGATTGTTTCCTTTGCTGTGCAGGAGCTTTTTATTTATTTTGATGTGGTTTAGTTTATTTTTGCTTTTGTTTCCTTTGCCTTAGGAAATACATCTAGAAAAATGTTACTACAGCCAATGTCAGAGACATTACTGCCTCTGCTCTCTTCCAGGATTTTTATAGTTTCAGGTCTCACATTTAGGTCCTTAATCCATTTTTAAAGTTTATTTGTGTGGGTGGTATTAAAAAACGGTTCCAATTTCTTTTCTTTTTTTTTGCATGTAGCTGCCCAGTTTTCCCAATACTGTTTGCTTTTAGAGACCCACCCCCCCGCTGGATATTCTTAACTACTTTGTTGAAGATTAATTGATCATATAATTATGGGTTTATTTCTGAGCTTTCTAGTCTGTTCCATTGATTTATGTGTCTGTTTTTGTGCCAGTACCATACTGTTTTGATTGCCACAGCTTTGCAGTATATCCTGAAGTCTGGGTTGTGATTTTATTCTTGTTTCATTCTTGTTTTTTCAAGAAACAAGTTTCATTCTTCTTTTTCAAGATTGCTTTGGCAATTTAGGGTCTTTTGTAGTTCCATACAAATTTTAGGATTATTCCAATCTTGTGAAAAATGCTGTTGGGATTTTGATAGGGGTCACATTAAATCTGTAGATTGTTTTGGGTGGTATGGACAATTTAACAATGTTTGTGCTTCCAAACTATGAACTTGGAATATCTTTCCTTTTGTTTGTATTGTCTTTAATTTCTTTCATCACTTTTTTATAGTTTTCAGAGTGCAGGTCTTTCATTATCTTTCACCTAGTAATCATTTAAATGACAGCTTCTCTTGACACCAAGCTCTAGGAGAATAATAATAGGATGTATTGCCAAGGAAAAATTTATTCTCTACTCTGTATAGCTCTCAGAGTTTTAAAATGCCGATTTCTTTGAATATTTGTGCTTTTTTAAATCCCTTCCTAATTTTTCACTTTTATTTTAAGCCTAAAGGTAGACAATTTTAAAATTTTATAGTTTTTTTTTAATAAGAAAGGACAGTATAACTATTTTATATAACCACTTCATAAGGAAATAAGCATTTCAATATAAATGTAAATGGTCTTCTTAATATATAACTTAGTTTCTATTATGATTGCTTAAATATAAAGGGATAAAAATATTTTCATAACTTACAAAATTTTTTATATGAGAGAGCTCTGTAATTTAGTAATGATTGACAAACAAGCTTATCTTTTTAAGTGAGTAATAATCAGTTATTTTGAGATTTTATGATAAAAATTGACAGCTAATTAGAAATTTACAGGAATCAGCTACTTTCACTCCTTAGAACACTTCATTTAATATCTGTATTGTTTATCTTCCATCTCTGAACTGCAAATATTTTAAAGTTACAGTTAGGTTGATGATGATATGCTAAATAAAATAAAGATTTCCTTAGTGTCAACTCCCATGAATAGTTAGAATGGTCTGAAAAACAGTGAGAAGTATTTTGAACTTGATGCAAAAATTTATATGTACATGTTTTTTAAAAGATTTTATTTGTCAAAGAGAGAGAAAGAGAGAAAGCACACACACACACACACACACACACACACACACACACGTGTGCAGGGGGAGGGACAGAGGGAGAAGCAGGCTCCCTCTGAGCAAAGAACATGATGTGGGATTCTATCTCTGGACCCTGGGATCATGACCTGAGCTGAGGGCAGATGCTTAACTGACTGACCCACCCAGGCATCCCTCATATGTACATTTAAGGTGTGAAAAATATATAGTTCTTTTCTCTTAAATTTTGTAAATCAGTTTTACTACTTCTGTGGGCCAATTATTTATAACAGATCAGGTTTTATCCTGTGGTAGCTGTTTGGTTTTGTTATTATAGTGTGCATACTCATCATCAGTTTTTCGTTCTTTGAAAATATGCTATTTATTACAAAGGATTGTGAATGTAACTCTATGCAAAAATAACTACTGAAAACAAAAAAGAGAGTGTCTGTTTCTTCATGTACCATTCGTCAAATGTTTTTCAGTGTGTGCTATGTGTCAGACACTGTGTTAGAGGCTGGAGACCTAAAAATGAACTGAAAATAGCATTTTTCTCTAAGCCTAGTGGGCATACAGACAAGGAGAAAGAACTTTATGTCTGGTGTGATAAGTACAACTCTAGAATTAAGTAGAGTGTACCACGGAATCACATTCTTTTCTAACAGTTGCTGGACACTGTCTGGGATATGTGGAGAAGTAGGAACCTCCTCTGTCCTTTGTTTATAAGAAATTGGAAGGGAGGCAGGGAGAACTTGTGAATCAATCAGTTGTTACAGAACAACATTCCAATGAGTTGTGTAAATGAGTTGGAAATAAATTGAAGTTCCTTAACTCATGAAGTCCTAAAAATTATTTGGGACAAGTATGCTTTGCTTTTGCCAAGCTCTAGTGTATGAAAGATAGTTTGTCATTTTGTTGACCTGTATCCACCCCCAATTTATGCTATTCCTTGTGCTATCATCAGATTTTAAAAGTGCAGAACATAGATATTAGTATAGTATCATGAAATGCAATAATGTGGTAGAGGTTTTAAAAAGAATAACATCGTGTTTGTGTATGTGTGTGTGCACATGCACATGTAGCAGTGTGGGGACATAAGTCCATATAGTTTTATATGGATATATATTCATATATATGTATGTGCCTCTGTGTGTATGTGTCTGTAATGCATATTTACATGGATGACATGACAAAGAGACTCTAGTAAAACATATTTGTGCCACAAGTGGGTAGTGTGAACTGGGACTGCCAGAATTTCCTTGTAGGATATCTCTTTACAAAGGAGTGCTGTCATACTGAAATGTCCTTTGTGAAAGGTGGTATGGATTCCCTAAGTACCTCTTAAAGAGGCAATTTGGTATAGTGGATAAGAACATGGATTCCAGGGCAATCTTACTTCTAGGACAATCTTCTATCATTTATAACTCTTAACATATTAACTTTCTGTGTCTTAGTTTCCATGACTATAAAATGATAATAATACTTATCTTGTAGGATTATTGTGAAGATTATATTATATGGATGTAAAGCTCTTAGAAGAGTACTGAGTACATAGTCAGTACTCTGTAAGTATATATGAACTATTAGTGGTTGTACTATATCTGGAGTGCCTGTTTTATACTGAGACTTGGTTATGTTATGTGAATTCTTGGAAGGAAGAAAGGAATAAAAGAAGGAAGGAAATAATTTGCATTTAAAAAGCTTTGGTTCAGTATTCACATTTTATTTTATTTATTTTTTAAAGTCTTTGTATTGTTTTAGATCTTAATCTGGGTCTTCAACCCATTTTTTTAAAGATATTTATTTACTTGAGAGAGACAGAGCATGAGCAGGGGAGAGGAGGGAGAAGGAAAAGCAGATTCCCTGCTATGCAGGGAGCCCAGCATAGGGCTCAATTCCAGGACCCAGAGATCATGATCTGAGCAATGTTTAACCGACCGGCCACCCAGGTGCTCCTGGTATTCACATATTTTATAGGTGGGATGAACTAAGGCTAGAATATTATTTCCCAGATTCTCAGTCTTATGGTTTATCTGATTACAGATATACATGGATTGAGATAAATATATTAGTCTTATTTTTCACTTACTGTGATCTACAAATATCAAAATGACAGAGATGATATGAAGTATATCTTTTTAGTGGTTCCAAAGAAAGTATAAGAAAAAAGTCATACTAAATAAAAATATAGAACAAGGATAGATTCTTGGTTAAGGACACAGGAGACAACATAATAGAAAGGACTTTTTACAAACCCAAGTTAACTTTTCTGAATGTTCCCTCATTTATACGATGAAATAAAAAATTTCACTTGCTGATGTTCCAAAGTTAGTAACTTGTTAAATTTCATAACAGCTTCTTTCTTCTTCCTCTCCTCTTCCTCCCTTCTCCATTCCCCCTCCTCTTTTGTCTTTGTTTTTAATCAGCTAAACATCTGTTTTTTTTTTTTTTTTTTTTTTTTTTCCCCAATCATGTTAAACACTTAGCAGGATTCCAAACAATCTCTTAGGAATTGTCCTTGTTTTCACCTTTTTTTTTTTTTTTTTTTTAACATCTGGTATATGCTGGACACCCAACATGGACTTACTAATTTGCATGTAACTTACCTCTTATTATGATCTTGCTCCTGTAGATCCCCCTAAATCTTGTCCCAAGTAATTCTTAAGCCATGGAAGAAAAGAGAGAGTTAAGAAAGAATACCCCAAAATGGTGGATATACCCTAACCAATTCTAGAGACTTCGTGGCATTCAAATAGATGTTTTATAAGTAAAGAAATGAGCAAACTTTTTTTCTTTTTTTAAAATTTATTTTTATTAACATATAATGTATTATTTGCCCCAGATTCACAGATCTGTGAATCATCAGTCTTACACATTCATAGCACTCACCATAGCCCATACCCTCCCCAATGTCCATAACCCAACCACCCTATCCTTACCCCCCTGTCCACCCAGCATCCCTCAGTTTGTTTTGTGAGATTAAGAGTCTTTTATGGTTAGTCTCCCTCCCGATCCTATCTTGTTTAATTTTTCCCTTCCCTACCCCACACAGCCCCCTGCCCTGCTTCTCAAATTCCTCATATCAGAGAGATCATATGATAATTGTCTTTCTCTAATTGACTTATTTCCTTCAGCGTAATACCCTCTAGTTCCATCCATGTCGTTGCAAATGGCAAGATTTCATTTCTTTTGATGGCTACATAGTATTCCATTGTATATATATACACCACATCTTCTTTATCCATTCATCTGTTGACCGACATCTAGGTTCTTTTCATAGTTTGGCTATTGTAGACATAGCTACTATAAACATTTGGGTACACATGCCACTTCAGATCCCTACATTTGTATGTTTAGGGTAAATACCCAGTAGTGCGATCGCTGGGTCATAGGGTAGCTCTATTTTCAACTATTTGAGGAACCCCCATGCTGTTTTCCAGAGTGACTATACCAGCTTGCATTCCCATCAACAGTATAGGAGGGTCCCACTTTCTCTGCACCCTCGCTAACATCTGTCATTTCCTGACTTGTTCATTTTAGTCATTCTGACTGGTGTGAGGTGGTATCTCATTGTGGTTTTGATTTGTATCTCTCTGATGCCGAGTGAGTGGAGCACTTTTTCATGTGTCTTTTGGCCATTTGGATGCCTTCTTTGCAGAAATGTCTTCTGCCCGTTTCTTGATTAGATTATTTGTTTTGTGGGTGTTGAGTTTGATAAGTTCTTTATAGATTTTGGGTACTAGCACTTTATCTGATATGTTATTTGCAAACATCTTCTCCCATTCTGTTGGTTGTCTTTTGTTATTGTTGACTGTATCCTTTGCTGTGCAAAAGCTTTTGATCTTGATGAAGTCCCAATAGTTCGTTTTTGCCCTTGCTTCCCTTCCTTTGGAAATGTTTCTAGGAAGAAGTTAATGTGGCTGAGGTGGGAGAGGTTGCTGCCTGTGTTCTCCTCAAGGATTTTGATGGATTCTTGTCTCACATTGAGGTCTTTGATCCATTTTGAGTCTCTTTTTCTGTGTGCTGTTAGGAAATGGTCCAGTTTCTTGTTTCTGGATGTGGCTGTCCAATTTCCCCATACCTTTTGTTAAGAGACTGTCTTTTTTCCATTGGACATTCTTTCCTGCTTTGTCAAAGATTAGTTGACCATGGAGTTGAGGGTCTATTTCTGGGCTCTCGGTTCTGTTCCATTGATCTATGTGTCTGTTTTTGTGCTAGAACTATATTGTCCTGATGATTACAGCTTTGCAATAGAGCTTGAAGTCTGGAATTGTGAAGCCACCAACTTTGGTTTTCATTTTCAACATTCCTCTGGCTATTTGGGATCTTCTCTGGTTCCATATAAATTTTAGGATTATTCCATTTCTTTAAAAAAAATTGATGGTATTTTGATAGGGATTGCGTTAAATGTGTAGGTTGCTCTAGGTAGTATAGACATTTTCACAATATTTGTTTTTCCAATCCATGAGCATGGAATGCTTTTCCATATCTTTGTGTCTTCCTCAATTTCTTTCATGAGTACTTTATAGTTTTCTGAGTGCAGATTCTTTACCTCTTTGGTTAAGTTTATTCCTAGGTATCTTATGGTTTTGGGTGCAATTATAAATAGGATTGACTCCTTAATTTCTCTTTCTTCTATCTTGTTGTTGGTGTATAGAAATGCAACAGATTTTTGTGCATCGATTTTATATCCTGACACTTTACCAAATTCCTATATGTGTTCTAGGAGTTTTGGGGTGGAGTCTTTTGGGCTTTCTGTATAAAGTATCATATCATCTGCAAAGAGTGAGAGTTTGACTTCTTTGGTGATTCAGATGCCTTTTATTTCCTTTGTTGTCTGATTGCCGAGGCTAGGACTTCTAGTACTATGCTGAATAGCAGTGGTGACAGTGGACATCTCTGCCATGTTCCTGATGTTGGGGAAAAAGCATTCAGCTTTTCCCCATTGAGAGTGATATTCTCTGTGGGTTTTTCATAGATGGCTTTGATGATATTGAGTTATGTACCCTCTATCCCTACCCTGTGAAGAGTTTTGATCAAGAAAGGATGCTGTGCTTTGTCAAATGGTTTTTCAGCATCTATTGGGAGTGTCCTATGGTTCTTGTTCTTTCTTTTATTAATGTATTATATCACATTGATTGATTTACGAATGTTGAACAAACCTTGCAGCCCAGGAATAAATCCCACTTGGTCGTGGTGAATAATCCTTTTAATGTACTGTTGGATCCTATTGGCTAGTATTTTGGTGAGAAATTTTCATCTGTGTTCATCAAGGATGTTGGTCTGTAATTCTCCTTTTTGAGAGGGTCTTTGTTTGGTTTTGGGATCAAGGTCATGCTGGCCTCATAAAATGAGTTTAGATGTTTTCCTTCCAATTATATTTTTGGGAACAGTTTCAGGAGAATAGGTATTAATTCTTCTTTAAATGTTTGGTAGAATTTCCCTGGGCAGCTGTCTGGCCCTGGGCTTTTGTTTGTTGGGAGATTTTTGATGACTGCTTTAATCTTGTTACCGGTTATGGGTCTGTTCAGGTTTTCTCTTTCTTCCTGGTTCAGTTTTGGTCATTTATATGTCTCTAGGAATGCATCTATTTCTTCCAGATTGTCAAATTTGCTGGTGTATAGTTGTTCATAATATGTTCTTATAATTGTTTGTATTTTCTTTGGTGTTGGTTGTGATCTCTCCTCTTTCATTCATGATTTTATTAATTTGGGTCCTTTCTCTTTTCTTTTTGATAAGTCTGGTTGGGGGTTTTTCAGCCTTATTAAGTCTTTCAAAGAACCAACTCCTAGTTTTGTTGATTTGTTCTACGGTTCTTTTGGTTTCTATTTCATTGATTTCTGCTCTGAACTTTATTATTTCTCTTCTCCTATGGGGTTTAGATTTGTTTTGCTGTTCTTTCTCTAGCTCCTTTAGGTGTAGGGTTAGGTTGTGTACTTGAGACCTGTCTTGTTTCTTGAGAAGGGCTGGTATGGCTATACACTTTCCTCTCAGGACTGCCTTTGCTAAGTCCCAACGATTTTGAACAGTTGTGTTTTCAATTACATTTGTTTCTATGAATTTTTTCAATTCTTCTCTAATTTCCTGGTTGACCCATTCATTCTTTAGTAGGATGCTCTTTAGCCTCCATATATTGAGTTCTTTCCAACTTTCCTCTTGTGATTGAGTTCTAGCTTCAGAGCATTGTGGTCTGAAAATATGCAGGCAATGATCCCAATCTTTTGATACCAGTTGAGACCTGATTTGTGACCCAGGATGTGATCTATTCTGAAGGATGTTCCATGTGCACTAGAGAAGAGTGTGTATTCTGTTGTTTTGGGATGGAGTGTTGTAAATATATCTGTGATGTCCATCTGGTCCAGTGTATCATTTAAAGCCTTTATTTCCTTGTTGATCTTTTGCTTGGATGATCTGTCCATTTCAGTGAGGGGGATCTTAAAGTCCCCAACTATTATTGTATTACTGTTGATGTGTTTCTTTGATTTTGTTATTAGTTCATTTATACACTTGGCTACTCCCATGTTAAGAGTATAGATATTTAAAATTGTTAGATTATCTTTTTGGGACAGACCCTTTAAGAATGATATAGTGTCCTTCCTCATCTCTTATTATAGTCTTTGGCTTAAAATCTAATTTATCTGATATAAGGATTGCCACCCCAGCCTTCTTTTGATGTCCATTAGCATGGTAAATATTTTTCCACTCCCTCACTTTAAATCTGGAGATGTCTTTGCATCTAAAATGAGTTTCTTGTAGATAGCATATTGATGGGTTTTGGTTTTTTATCCATTCTGGATATTGGGGCATTCATCCCATTTACATTCAGGGTAACAATTGAAAGATATGGATTTAGTGCCCTTGAATTGCCTGTAAGATGACTGTTACTGTATATTGTCTCTTTTCCTTTCTGGTCTATTACTTTTAGGCTCTGTCTTTGCTTAGAGGACCTTTCAATATTTCCTGTAGGGATGGTTTGGTGTTTGCAAATTCTTTTAGTTTTTGTTTGTCCTGGAAGCTTTTTATCTCTCCTATTTTCAGTGACAGCCTAGCTGGATATAGTATTTTTGGCTGCATATTTTTCTCATTTAGTGCTCTGAATATATCATGCCAGTCCTTTCTGGCCTGCCAGGTCTCTGTGGATAAGTCTGCTGCCAATCTAATATTTCTACCATTGCATGTTACAGACCTCTTGTCCTGAGCTGCTTTCAGGATTTTCTCTTTTTCTTAAGACTTGGAAGTTTTACTATTAGATGATGGGGTGTGGACCTATTTTTATTTTGAGAGGTTTTCTCTTTGCCTCCTGGAATTTGTTGCTTGTTCCCTTTGCCATATTAGGGAAATTTTCTACTGTAATTAGCTCCAATATACCTTCTGCCTCCTCTCTCGTTCTTCTTCTTCTGGGTTCCCAATTATTTTAATATTGTTTCATCATATGATATCACTTATCAAGAAGTGAGCCAGCTTAAAGAAGAAGAGCAACTATGAGAGAATACTGTGCTGGAAGTTGAGATTTTGAAATGCAGTAGTTCTAGGTACTGATAGGTTTCATGAAACCATAAGTAAGAATGGCTTATATGTTGGAGAGAAGGTCAAGGAACTTGTGTACTGGGTTGTTAAAGAGCTATTGACCTGGGTATTGAAGTGGGCAATGATTATAACATACTTTGGAGTTGAAAGTAAAACTAAATCAGGTGTTAGAGTCTTCAGGGAATTAAGGGACTATCTGAAAGAGAGAAACATGATGGCAACAAGGAGGGGTAAAGAGCAGTACAGCATGGTGATGTGTACCTCAAATTGGGGAAGATTTGAAGTGAGGTTGGGAAGGTAATAGTTTAAATGTGATAAGTCTTAGGGTATTTGGTGAGAAAATGAGGAATTTCTTTATGATAAGGCCAGAGTCTAGTTGAAGAAAGAAGTTTTAGAAAAAGTCTTGGAATTAGATTGAAGGTAGAAGGTATTTACAACAAAATGAGAGAGGCCAACTAGAGATGTGAGAAGGAAACACAGTAGTAATGAAAACAACACTGTGGAAGCAATGATGGAGGAGACTGAATATTGATGGGTGGCCCAGAATAACCAAAATGAAAGGTGTGATTAGATCAACCAGCTTCAAAATTTCTGACCTAGGTGGGCTGAGGTCCTTGTGGGTTGTGGCCGACCCCTGTCTTTAGCAGCCTTTGCTCAGTGCTCAGATGTTTCATGCTGCTTCTTCCTTCCCTCCCTCTGCTCTTCATAGACATATACTAACCTTGGAAAATAATTCGTGTTCCTTCATTCCAGCATAGCCCTAGAATACAGTGTTTGGAAGTTTATTTTAGGTTTATATTGGGTTTTTTAAATTTTTAAATTCACTGTCGATGAGTTTCCAGGTATCATAGTGAGCAGAGGACTATTTTTGTTATAGAATAGAAGAAAAAAACCTGAGAATTGGTGCTGGTTAGGGCTGTTATGTGAATGGTCTTATTTTCGCATAGAAGGTATTTAGAAGAATGTTGCTGATGATTGTCTTGATGAAAGGAGGGGGAGAGGTGGAAAAGGAAATGAAAAAGGGGGTAATAAATTAGTGAAGTGACTAACCATCACTGTTTGACAAACTCAAATATATCAAATATATTGTCTTATCCATTTCCCAGCTTTTATTTTTTAAGATTTTATTTACTTATTTGACAGACAGAGATCACAAGTAGGCAGAGAGGCAGGCAGAGAGAGAGAGAGGGAAGCAGGCTCCCCACTGAGCAGAGAGCCTGATGCGGGACTCGATCGCAGGACCCTGAGATCATGACCCAAGCTGAAGGCAGCGGCTTAACCCACTGAGCCACCCAGACACCCCCCATTTGCCAGCTTTTATTGATTCTAAGTAGCACTTTGATTTAACATTTTTACAAAAAATAATAAAAATAATGGCATGTTACAATTAGAACTTGTTGTGTTTTTCTCCTTTGTTTTGGTCCATAAAAAGCCCATCTTGGATTTAGTGAAACATTTTGAGTCCTCATGTTTTCATTCTCATCCATCCCCTTTTAAATTTCATATTATTTTTTTAAGATGAGAGAGAAAGAGAGCAAGCAAACGAGCTTGGTGAGGAAGGGAAGAGAATCTGGATCAGACTCCTCACTGAGTGTGGAGTCCAATGTGGGATTCAATCTCACAACCCTGAGATCATGACCTGATCTGAAATCAAGAATCAGCCACTCAACTGACTGAGCCACCCAGGAGCCTCTCTGCCACCCTTACCCCCCAGCCTTTTTAAAGCTCTTTTATTTTCCACATACTTAATTTCCTTAATTTCTTGAACTTTACACAGTATTCAATTTGTCTCCTTCACCTTTTTTATCCCACTTCATTTTCCCTCTGGCTTGTGCTTGCATAGAATATAGTTCTTAATCTAAAATCTCAGGTTTTAAAAGTGTGTAGTACAAGCTCTCTAGGCCTCTGTTCTTTTATGAGCTATTTTGCACCTTTGGGTGAGTCTTCCAGCTTCTTTAGGCCATGTGTAGTTTTTGTTGTTTTTGTTTTGTTTTGTTTTAAATGTGAAAAGATTTGGGTTTAATGATATCGGTGGCCTGGTTTTGTTTTTAAGTTTCTTAGTTACTTGACTCCTTATACGGCCAACAAATCCCTACTCTTTAGCTTTCTTTTTGAGTTATGAAGATAGAAGAAGAGTGGTATAGAGAAGCCTGCTTTTCTTCCCAGATTCATCCTTTAAGTATCCTCTGACTTGTTGTTGCCAAGCCACTGGGAGCTAAAGGTTTATATCTGGACATAGGCACCCAGCAACATTATCTTTAATTACATGGATCTATTAGATAAAAAAATAATACAGGTCTGGGCACCTTCCACTCAGGTCATGATATCCAGGTCCTGGGATTGAGCCCTGCATCGGGCTCCTTGCTCTATGGGAGTCTGCTTCCCTCTTTCTCTCTCTCTACCCCTCCCCACTGCTCATTCTCTCTCTCAAATAAATAAATAAAATCTTAAAAAAATGTACATATGTATATGTGTGTGTATATATTTTACATATGTGTGTGTGTGTGTGTGTGTTGTATGTCATTCTCTTCAAGTGTAGTTCATAGATTCAGTACATTCTGTCACAATTCAGATATTTAATTCCTTCCAGCGATATCCATTATCTTTTATTGTTTCTGGCATAAATGAAGAAATAGTCTGACAATTGAAACTTTAGAAGAGATTATTTTCTGTGGATCACCACATGCATATATGCATATAGCAAGTACACCATAAAATAAGATACAGAGAAATCAGATATTTTTTTTAAGATTTTATTTATTTATTTACTTGACAGAGAGAGAGAGAGAGAGATCACAAGTAGGTAGAAGAGAGGGGGATGCAGGCTCCCTGCTGAGGAGAGAGCCCCATGCAGGACTCGATCCCAGGAATCTGAGACCATGACCTGAGCCAAAGGCAGAGGCTTAACCTAGCCACCCAGGTGCCCAGAAATCAGACAGTTTCTTATTAGATCACCCAGAAGGTAGGAATTATATGTTGCCTGATCATGTTGGAATGGTTGTTTATGTAACACATATTTTAATCAGTAATTTTTAGTAATGATAAATTCTGGAAAATATACTCAGTTGCAAGTGAAAATAGTTGAGCCCCAAGTTCTCTTTTTTCCCAAGTGATTGCTTTTGGGCTAGCTACAATGTCTATTGATTTTTTTTTCTCCCCAGAGAAAAGTAATGCTACTGTCATGTCTTAATTATAGAGTAGATACTATGTCAGGTTATCATGAGAGAGGATAAATGATCCAAGAGAGTGTATAGTAGTGTCCCCATATGTGAAAAAGCTAGCTATGAAGGAAGCTAATAGGTTCTTATAAGTTCTTAGGGAAATTACTTTAAGTAAGTTATAATTTGATAGATATTTGTATGAGAGCACAGACTAAGACTACAGAAATGTTACCTGGAAGTAAATGTAGTCCATTTAGGGGAAGAACTTAATGTAAGTGCCAGAGCATAAAACACAATGTAAAGTTAATAATTATCTAGTTAGTCAGAATAATTGATAGGGAAGCACTGACTTAACCAATGATATATACAGTTATTAGAGGGTCAATTTGGGCAAGTAGAATAGGCACAAAAACAACAACCGCAAAAATTAATTTATTTCAAGTGTCTATTTGCATTCCAGATATTTTCTAATTTGACTCCGAGAGTGGCTTAGAGTTAGGATGACTGTGTAATTTATCATTTGCAAAAGGAACTAACTAAGCCTATTGCAGGCAAACAGGGGTGTATTCTTGCTCTAGTTTGAGTCTACTGTGCATCTAGTCTCATTTCTGATTTATGTACTAAAAATATCTAGAAACACACAAGCGAAAATGCCAGCTGAAGAGAAATAAAAACCTTTCTCAGTAACTTTCTATTCTAGTGTGACTCCTAACCTTTTTGGGGGATATCTTGGACAGTGTGATGACACTAACTCTCTCCTAGAGAAGTGAATTGAGAATGAAAGGGGATTTATAGACCCCTGAAACTCACCCATAGGCAAGAATTTTAAAGTTAGAGGAAAAAAAAAATAGAAATGAAATTGTTTTATTACAGCAAAAACATTGCCATAGCCACCACCACCTAAGCCTTTTTAGTGAACCATAACCTAAAGTTCAAATTTTTATTTAAAAAATTCAAACGTATGTAAAAATAGAATATTATAATGAACTCTCCTATAACTATCACTCCAACTCAAAAAACATCAAGATTTTTCTGTTTGCTTTACCTACTCCTTTTTTAGTTGTGGTTATTGGTGATACATTTTGAAGCAAGCCCCAGATTCCATGCCATTCCCCCCTCCGCACACATTTTAATAGATATCTCTTAAAAAAATGGGTATTTTCTTACCTTGCCACAATATCATTATGACATCTAACAAAATTAACCCTGATTATTTTGTCCATCTAATACTCTGTTTATATTCAGCATTTATCAGTTATCTAAAAAATGTTATTTTCCATTTGTTTTATGTGACAAAGAAATACCACACATTGCATTTTTTTTTTTTTTTAAGTTCCTTCACTGCCCATCTTTTTGAAGCAAACTGAGCCAGGTGTCTCATATTCTATGTGTATGTTTGCTTTTGTGCCATTATATAGGTTGATTCCTTAGCCCCTGAATTTCTTGTAAACAAGAAGTGAGTTATTAAGCTTCATTATATTCAGTTTTAATTTATTTATATTTTTCCTGAAGTTTTTCACAAACTTAAATTGTGTGTCATAAATGGTTCCATATAAAATCATGATTGTTTTTAGGAATTGATGATAATCAGAAATTATAATCTTATGACCAAAAGAAATACCAGATTAATCCTTCTCCCTTTCACCTCCAAGTGTCTGTGGTCTACCCAAAAGTAGTAATTTCATATTAACGATTTCATATTAACAATTTCACATTAACAATTAACATGAAATGCTTATAAAAAGTGACAATGTCAAATAGGTTTCCCTGTAGTATTCATTAAATTATTGCATGGTACATTTGCTTTTGTTCCTGCCCCTCCTTTTATCCCATCCTTTGTAAAACAGGCCATCAGTCCCCATAGCATCCTTTACCAAAATAGATAGATACAGCATCATGGTTGAAATACCAAAGCACAGTGCCAACAGTTATCCTACAATTTCTGTGTTGGCGTAATAACACAGGGACTTGAGCACATTGCTAATAGCCACTGAGGGTAATAACCTAGTCTCTAAACATATTAAAATGCCTCAGAGGACTTCTTCTGCACTACATAATCAAGATTTGCTGATACGAGATGCTTTGTTAGGACCTGTTGTGAATGTTTCATTGCCTTATTGTGTGTGTGAAATTAGTGCCAATCTTCATAAATTGGCTTAGATAGTATACAACCAAAAGATCAGCTAAAAGGAGAGTGAACTAGCTGAATGAAGCATATGGCAAATCACTGGGGAAAAAGCACATCATGTAGTGACTTTTAATTTGGAAATGAGAATGTAAGGATATATCTAATTTAAATGGGGCTTGTCTGAAAAATATGCTGGTATCTGTCATCTCAGAACTGAAATGTTTTGATTTGCTAAGCTTTGATTTGCATCTCTGAGGACAAGGATACTTATGACCAGGAATGTATGAATCTTTGAAGAAAATAAATCATTAAGCTGGCTTATCCTCATTTTTATTCTCTTTCATGCTGGTATTGACATGTTAGATCTTACTATTTTTAGCAACATAAATAAAAAGTATGGGATCAAAGAGCATATGAGAAAAAAGTTCAAGTTACTTTTTTTATTATATTTGGAGTTTTCAGGAAAATTAGATGAGGAATTTTTTTTCATACAGAGTCTTTGAGCTTCATTATACAAGATAAAGTAAGAATAACGAATAGCTTATTGGCTAAAAATTTGGAGGATTTCTGTCATACTGAAGCCATTCTGTAACCATGTTGTGATTTGGGTGTCAGATTTTCTTCCACCTCTTAGGCAGACTTGTGTTTTTTATCATGTTGTTTTTAAAAAGATTTTTGGATTTGTATCTCCCTTTAGTTCTAGTTTATTGTGTTGAAAACTTCCTGCTTGCCACTCCTAATTCTGTCCCTGGGAAAGATTCCTGTTGGTGGATACTCCCATCGCTTAGGGATATTTTATAAGCATTTTTAATCTACTAGTCCAAGAAATCTGCATAAAATGCACATTAATGTGTATTACATGAATAAAGAAATTATAGGGCAGGGCATTAAGCAGATGCCACATGCAAAATCTTTTCTTTAGTATTGTCTCATTTTAGAAAGGGATATGGAGTAAAATTTAAAATATGTAAGGCCCATAAAGCTTTAATTAATTTGTATATGTGTGTGAAACACATATATATGAATTTCTCTCAAAAGTCTCTCTCTCTCTCTCTCTCTATATATATATATATCAAAGGAGTGATTCTATTCCATGTTAGATATAATTATTAGGATATGCCCTCTAAACTGATTTAAAATTCTCTTCTCTAGAAATTTCACTTAATTTCTGTTTTCTGATATAATACTGAATGCACCTATACCTATTTCTTCCCTTTTACTTGGAAGTTTTTCAAATATATGAAGACAGAAATATATCTCTTCTCAACTTCTTTTTTAAAGGCTAAATCTCTCTTATTTTCACAATTCTTTTTCAATGTCATCATTTTAAGGTACTTGATAATTCTATTCAAACTATTTTAAATTACTGCATTTTGACACTATTATTGGAATATAGTACTTAATACCTAACACACTACCCAGGTGTGGTCTGGTCAGAGCATTAAGACTATTGTTTCCTAACATCTGAATGTTGTACTGTTGGTTTTTCCACTAACACAGCCTAATGCATGATGTATTTTTAGTTGCAAACCCATAGAATCTTACGGTCAACTAAACTTTATGTCCTCATTATCTTTTTTTAGAACAAAAAAATACTGTACTATGTGTGGTTAGTTGAAGCTTTAGGAGATGTTTTGAACCCGGTCGTGTTGTACACTCATAGCCTTACATATACATATCAGAAGAGTTACTTTGTATTGATCAAAAATCTCTTCTTTTCCTCTCTTTCCATTGGTTCTTTCAATGAGATTTGAGTTCTAAATCCAACTCTCCCACTTCTAAGTTATGAGTCTGTAAGTGAGGTGTTGAGACTCTGAACTTCTTTTTCTACATTTATAAAGCATTAATAACAGGTGTGAAGGTTAAATGAGATAATACATGCACAGATTTTAGCATAGTATCTGGCATGTAGAAGGCATTTGATAAATATGTATTTTCTTCCTTGTGTTGAGTTTGTACATAGAAGTATCTGTATTAATTAGCCACTTGCTAGATAACCCCTAAAGCCATACTGTTTTCAAGTACTGTTCTTGATAAGACCCTGACAAATTTCTGCTAGGCAAAAGGCAGAAAGAATGCTAAGTAATCTTGAATTTAAAATAATACACATTCTTTTTGTTATATAATGGAAAATATATTCAGTCTCAGAATCAGGATGAACATTTCCTGATCATCTGGGATGGTATAAAGTTAAACAAATCCTCTTATTTATACTTTGTAATTTTTTTCTTTATCTCAGTAGCTGTGAACCCCATAGTGATAACTTTATTTATGCCTGATGCTAGATAATGATGTCACGAATGGCCGATGGAAAATGGTGAAGGCCTTTCTACTTCTCTTCATACTGTTTTTACCTCTCTTTGCTCAGTTATTAAGCATGTTCTTAATCTATATAAAAATGTTGGGGTGCTTGGGTGGCTCAGTTGTTTAAGTGTCCAACTCTTGATTTTGGCTCAGGGCAGGATCTCGGGGTTATGGGTTCCAGCCACATGTCAGGCTTCATGCTGAGTGTGGAGTCCGTTTCAGATTCTCTTTTTCCCTCTGTCCCTCCCCTGCTGATGTGCTCTCTCTCTCTCTAATAAATAAATCTTGGGGGGAAAAAATACCTCTATTTAAAAATGTCACTGCAAGGCAGATTTTTTTCTAAGATAGTTAAAACTGTAAAGACAATTGAATGTATTCTGGTATTTATTAAGCTTCATTGTAAGCACCATTTAATTTCAAACAGGAACAATTTGACACAGATTCATTTGGCTTCCCATTAGAGTCTAGTAAGGGAGGAGTACAATGAATATAGGTTCCTTTTATGTCCCAGTTGAGTCTTAGATGAAATTCTTTGAATTTTTTTAATGATTAGTAAGTACTAAATTGAAAATAGAAGCCTTCTTTTATTCCCTTATTTTTTATTTCTGGAAAGTTTTTCAGAATTAATCTAAGAACATTTTAATGTTTTTTTTAAATATTTTATTTATTTGTCAGAGAGAGAGAGAGAGAGAGAGAGCGAGCACAGGCAGGCAGAGGCAGAAGCAGGCTCCCTGTCGAGAAAGGAGCCCTATGTGGGACTCGATCCCAGGACACCAGGATCATGACCTGAGCTGAAGGCAGCCACCTAACTGACTGAGCCACCCAGGCAGCCCTCTAAGAACATTTTAATATGGAGAAAATTCCATAGCCATTCAGATCAATAAATATTGATAAGGCACTATTGTGAGCATGACATTTTGCTTGACTCTATGATCAGTGAATTCTAAATTTTGTTGCTGTTACTGTTGTTTTGCTCTGAAGAAGCTTCCTTATAATACAGTGTTTTAAAATAGAGTTGACCTATAATAATAACTTTGAATTGAGAGGATATAGAAATAGATAAAAATTTGGAGTATAGTTAGAAATATACTAATGAAACCCTATGAGATCTTCAAAACTTATTTAAGTTGGTAGAATAGTTGCTCAAGAAAGAACTTTCTGAGTAAATATGTTCAAAAATTGAGTTTTAGATATATAAGTTAAAAAATGTTTCCCAAAGAACTAGGTTGTCTGATGGTTTAAAGGTTTTGTGAGGCTAAGTGGTATTTGAATAGCTTAACTGAGAATCTAGTGGTTAACTAATTAAACATTGTGGACTGGAAGATCTTACATCAAAGAAAAGGGTGGAGACCGTTTCACTCCTGTTTATTCATTCATTTATCAAGTATTTATTTGGCAGCACTTCAGTGTCAGGCATTGTACTTTTAAAAAACAAGAAAGTAAAGAAATAGGCAGAGAATCTACTATAATTTAATCAAAGGTGAGGGAGGAGACAAATCGATGCATAAGATGGAAGAAGGTAATCTTAGACCCCTGCAATATGTATATTTATATTTTTTCACTTTCTAATTCTTCCATATGAGAGGAAAGAACACAGTGCTGGAAGAGGAGATCTACAGCATTGTTGCAGCACTGAGCATCAGGTAGGGGAAAAAAGGACTGGCAAAAGAAAGTTTTCTGGGTTGAAATACTAATTTGGTTTCCCGGAGAGAAGCATCTCAATGCTTAGTTTTCCTGAGGGGGTGAGAATTATTTGGAAAGGACTTCCAACTTCAGGTTATGATGAATGAGATGAGGTGTAAGAGCATCAGTGAGAGCTAGTAGGTAAGTAAATGTTCAGAAAATGCTGATAATAGTTAATGAACAGTGAATCTTTGTAGCTAATGGTTAACTTTTAAATTTGCTTTTAGATTGATCTTAAATAACTTGCTTAATAGCAATTTGAAAAAATAAAATTTCAATAAAGTATTATTCAAAACTATTCAGGTATACACATGGGCATATACATTCATAATGCAATTTCCACCTACTTTGTTGCCATCTTGGCCTTTCTATTTAGAATGTACTGAGCACTGGAGAGGAAAAAGCTACAGGTGATTTATCCACTTTAGAGTGGATAAATTACCAAAATTTAACTTTAAAAGGATTGAAATTAGGGGCGCCTGGGTGGCTCAGTGGGTTAAGCCTCTGCCTTTGGGTCCTGGGATCGAGCCCTGCTTCGGGCTCTCTGCTCGGCGGGGAGCCTACTTCCCCCTCTCTCTCTGCCTGCCTCTCTGCCTACTTGTGATCTCTGTCTGTTAAATAAATAAATAAAATATTTTAAAAAAAAGGATTGAAAATCAATTGGTATGGTTATATAGACTATAAATAAAAGTACACTACTTGAGTATTTGAGAAGCACGGTAATATTTTCTATAAGTTCCAGTAGTCTTTTTCAGCAGCGTTCTCCCTCCTTCATCTGTTTTTGTAAAAAATATAAGATTGGTATTACTGTAAGTAAATACGTATCCATAATATAAATATGATCCCTAATTAAATCTTAAATGAAATGGAATGTATTTCATATTGTTTGTGTTTCAGTTACTTGCTAATTTTATTAGAAGACATAAGTACAGGAAAATAATCAGGACTTCAAAGTACTACCATTTTGAATAAATTGCTATCACATTTAATAAGATTTTAGAATACAGAATACAACTATCTTCTGCCCTGTGGTTATATCAGAAAATATAATCAGTGGATTTTAAATGAAAGTTACTTATTTTTTTAAACAGACTGCAATTAAAGTATGAAAAGTTACTTTGAATCCATTTTTAAGTTGACTATTTTGGGATTTTTATATATATATGTATATATATATAATTATATATATTTAAATTATATATTTATATACATATCATAAATATATATTTATATAAATTTATATAAATACATAAATATAATTATATATATTTAAATTATATATTTATAAATATATATTTAAATTATATATATATAATTTATATATACATGTATATAAAGAAGAAAAAATATATATATATTTTTTCTTTATACCCAACTTGGGTATAATCTTTATGCCCATTTTTTTCTTTATACCCAACTTGGGTAATCTTTATACCCAAATTGGGGCTTGAACTCACTAGGATCAAGAGTCACATGCTCTATTGACTGAGCCAGTCAGGGGCCCCCTGAATCAATTCTTGTGTTTTTGTCAGTGTACGTGGAGTTGCTGTAAGTAAAGTTCATGAAAAGTGGGCTGGTGGGATAGGGTAGGTCTTGAAACGGGAGTGTGGTGGGTGTTTGTACGCTTCTGGATAGGGCAAGGGAGAGCATCAAAATGATGTTTGAGGAAAATATTTGTGTTTCATGCCTATGGTATTGTATTGGGGATAGGAAGTGTTAAAGGCTGGAGTACCACATAAAATTGTTGACATTTCAGCAAAAATGATTAACTTTCTGGATCCCTAACAATGAAAGCAGAAAATAGTTCCCTTCTCACAGACTGTCCTCCTTCCCCTTCCTCCTGGAAAAACAAAAAACAAAAACAACAACAACAACAAACCCCAAAATGGTATTTTATTTGACTAGCTAACCCCAGGGCAATTTTCCTTTTCTCTTACCTTTATGCTTGCTCTTGATGCAGTTAGGCTGTTCTTCAACTCTAGGGATTGCCATGAATTTCATGGTAGACCTATGTTGTCTTAAGGTGCCTTTTGTTATGATAATAATAATGATACCTTTAATAAAAGATAGCAATGTAGAGATCCTATGTACTTTATCAGATAATTTACTTGCATTTTGATAATTAGTGTGCAAGGATACTGCTTTTTATTTTTGCAGATAGGGAAATTGAATCTCAGAGAGGCTCAACAACTTCCTTGTGATCTTTTAAGCAGATAAGGGATGGAAGCAGGATTTGAACTCCAAAGCATTTTACTTTTCATGCTGCTCTAATGCCTTTTAATTGAAACATCTTCTCTTGTATATGATAAATGCATATAATATACAATTATGTCCAGATAGTTAAAAGCAAAGATTCCTTTTTTTCCCTTTCTAAATCCATATTTCAAATGAATGATGTAGTATATGAAGTTTTTTCCAGCACTTGGGAGATAGATGTCAACACTAATGAGGAAACATTTCTAAATTAGTGTGTTACCTGGGAATTCAACCAGGAGTAATTGGATGACCTTTGAGAAAATTAAGATCCTTGTCAGAAGGAAATTTCTGTATCACTCCATGGAATAGTGTTTCAGTGAAAGAGGATTTTACTTTCCATTTTCAATAAAGAACAATAAAGAATTATCCTAAACTATATGCTTATTATTGAAAATAGTCCTTTCAATAATGAAAGACTAACCAAATATCCTATGGTAACTTTTCTGTTTTCAAATGTCTGTCTGCAACTTGAAATTATCACACACAGAAAAGCATGACCTAAAGCCTTTAAGAACCTGGTTCACTACATGAATGTGTGTGTGTGTGTGTGTTTTGTATGTTTGTTTTGTTCTTGTTTTTATTTTTTTATTATTTATTTTTTTAATTAATTATTTTTAGTAACATGTAATGTATTATTTGCTCCAGGGGTAAGGTCTGTGAATCATTAGGCTTACACATTTCACAGCAATCACCGGAGCCCATACCCTCCCCAAGGTCCATAACCCAACCACCCTATCCTTATACTGCCACCCCCAGCAACCCTCAGTGTGTTTTGTGAGATTAAGAGTCTCTTATGGTTTGTCTCCCTCCTGATCCCATCTTGTTTCATTTTTTCCCTCCCTACCCCCCCAAACTCCCTGTCCTGCCTCTCAAATTCCTCATATCAGAGAGATCATATGATAATTGTCTTTCTCTGATTGACTTATTTTGCTCAGCATAATACCCTCGAGATCCATCCACATCGTTGCAAATGGCAAGATTTCGTTCCTTTTGATGGCTGCGTAGTATTCCAGTTTGTGTGTGTGTGTGTGTGTGTGTGTGTGTGTGTGTGTGTGTGTGTGTACACACTACGTCTTCTTTATCCATTCATCTGTTGATGGACATCTATGTTCTTTTCATAGTTTGGCTATTGTGGACATTGCTGCTATAAACATTCAGGTGCACATGCCCCTTTGGATCACTACATTTGTATCTTTAGGGTAAATACCCAGTAGTGCAATTGCTGGGGCATAGTGTTGCTCTATTTTCACACGAATGTGTTTTTAAAATTTGGAGACATTCAGAAAGTGAGAAGTACAGGTATAACTTTGTCAAAGGATATTTCTTAAAGACTTGTGTAATCATTTATAGATACCAAACATATTCTATAGAAGTTTATGAATTTAATATCTTTTGGGGAAACAGATGTACCAAATGTGTTTAATAGGAAACTTAGAAAGTTTTCCTAAGGTTGATTATATAATAATGGTTCAAGAATTATGATTATGAAACGCCCAATAAAAATAATCTTCTGTGAGTAATGAGTACAGGAACGCCAGCTACCAGATATTTGATTAAAATTATATTGATAGGCATCAGGGGAGACTGTGACCAGGTATCTCTCCCTCAAGTATGAAAGACTCAAGACAATTATTTCAAAGTTCCAAGGATTGACACAGGGGCCTGAAGCCCACTTAGGTAATGGATTTGAAGAGCCCATGTATCAAAACTGAAGTTAAATATCCTTAGAAAACTAGCAGTTTGTAAAAAGTAATAAAACTTTTCACCTTTTTTTAGCATCTTGAAGGGAAAAGAAATCCTCTATATATTATGACATTTATCCTCTTTTGCATGACTTTACTGTATGGGTTGATGATTATTTCTTCTTAAATTCAACCTAGGAATAAAGCTTCCAAGATAATGTTTTATAAAAGCTAAAAATTATTTGGAATTCCTATGAAACAATAATCCAAAGGAGATATGAAAAAGTTATATTTTCATATTTCTTTGAAAAGCAATAGAAAAAAATTCCATATAGCAGTGGTTTTCAAGTTTTTGGTCTCAGGACCCTTTGTACTTTTAAAAATTATCTAGGGCCCTAAAAAGTTTCAATTTATGTAGATTTTATACTGTATAGTTTAAAAATGTTTAAAATAGTTAATTCATCTTAAAACAAGTCAATAACAACATCTAAGAAATTTACATATATCCATACAAAAGCTGGTACACAAATGCTCATAATCATTCATAATAGTGAAAAAAACAGGAACAACTCAGAGGTTCATCATTTGATGAATGGATAAGCAAAATTCAATAAATCCATCCACTGGAAAAGTATATGGCCATAAAAAGTAATAAAATACAGGTATATGCTATAGTATGGATGAAACCTGAAAATATTATGCTAAGTGAAAGTAGCTAGACAGTAAAGGCCGTATAGTATATGATTTTATTTATGTGAAATGTCCAGAATAGAAAAAATATGTAGAGACACAAAGTAGATTAGTTGTTGCCAGGGACTGAGGATATAGGGAAATAAGGAATGACTATTAATAGAAACATAGTTTCTTTTGGGGATAATGAAAGTATTCTGGGATTAGTGGTGATGGTGAGACACTTTGTGATTATACTAAAAACACTGAATTTTGTGTTTTATAATGCTTTATGTATAATATAATGCTTTATAATGGTGAATTTTATATTGCATATATCATTAAAATATGCACAAAAATATAATAAACATGTATTTCAACATATATAATTTTAATAGGAATAACTATATTTCCCAGACAGAAATAATTAAGGTTGCATTGCTTTATGTTTTTTGCAGATCTCTTTGATGATTGCTTGATGAGATTAACTGGAGTCTTATGTTCGCTTCTGCATCCTATTTATTGCAGTATGTTGTTTTGCTTGAAATACTTAAAAACTTGCCTTACACAGAATGGTGAAAAAAGGAGGAATATTATTGTAGATTATTCAGATAATTGTGGATATTTTTCTCTGATTTTATTTTATTTATTTATTTATTTATTTATTTAATTTTGTTTTTTATAAACATATATTTTTTCCCCCAGGGGTACAGGTCTGTGAATCGCCAGTTTTACACACTTCACAGCACTCACCATAGCACATACCCTCCCCAATGTCTCCGATTTTATATTAAAACTTGACACGTAATAATCCTTAAAGTTTAGTTGCAGTTATTCAAATGACAGCCTGGGATGGGAAGTTCAGGGTGACTCATACACATGGACACGTAGAGCTGACTGTTGATGGGATGCTCAGATGACCAGAATGCCTCCATTTTCCTCTGTGTGGCCTCTGGATGTGACTTGGGCTTCTTACAGCATGGTGTCTGGATTCCAAAAGGAAATATTCTTAGGGAGAAAGTAGAAGCTATGGAATTTCTAAGGCCCAACCTCAGATATTATAGTTAATTTCCCTACATTCTGTTGGACAAAGTTGCAGGGTAGGCCCAGACTCAAGGGCAAGAGAAATAGACTCTACTTTTTGATGGAAAGAGTAGCAAAAAATTTGAAGCTATCTATCCTTCACTATATGACCTTTACTGACATCTTGGATGCTGTGCCTTATGGGAGCTTAGTAAATAGTATGATTAAGTGTTGTTCTTTATACTCTTGCAACTTCCACTTTGCAAATTAATAGCATCTTAATTAGATGCTTTTGTTTGAATTATTTAAAATATATTACCAATGCAAAATATTTAAAGCAGTGAGAATCAAGAGTGCCTTATGGCTTTTAATTATCTGCCTATCCCTCCTGTTTTTTAATTTTTGACATTATTGTTCAGTTTTGTTGTTTACATTCAGTTACCTAGCAATTTCTTTCAGTGCAATGTGAAAAGTGTAATATAAGTAGAATATTAAACTGTGTGTTCTAGTAGAAGTTTGCTCTTTTTAAATTATGTATCTCCACTTCCTATCAATGTTTATTCTGTAAAAGTGCCCTGGTTTTGCCCTTTAGGGCCATCTATCAGCAGTAGTTATAAGAAGGTATATCAATCAGGGTTTGATTCATGCTGTTACTTAGTTATAATCATCTTTGGAAGAAATTAAGCCAACAACAGTAAAAAAAAATATGTTTCTTAATGTGGAGGCAAAAAAAAAAAAAAGAGTAAGCAAAAAATATATATGTATTTTTACAACTGGCTACAATTTTCAAATTGCTTTTCACACGTCCCAAAGTTAAAGTGCTGACGAAATGCCTTTCAGGTTTTCTTTTAGTTTCTCAGGGAAGGTAATATTTTATGTAGAACCAGGTTGGAAATGCTTACTTGTTATTAAGCACTTATGTAATTTGGGAATTTTGATAGGTATCAAAGCATGCTAAAAGCCTCATTCAGCTGCCCTTAGAAGTTGCTTCTGGAAATCTGTTTGAAATTGCTTTCGAAAGCCTTATTCATGCTGTATAGAAAATCAAGCTTTATCTCCATTGCAAAATGGCCAAGTGTCTGTACATTGTTAGTAGGGGTATTAGGTTGGGCATGCCTGCTGTTACTGATCATGGGTAAGTAAAGAACTGTACTTCCTTAGGAGAACAGTATCAGGGAAACTAAAGCTTGATTGACAGCTCAGCATACTGAAAAATCTTAATGTTAAATTTGTTTCAAAATATTTGGTAGAAAGACATTATAGAACTTGGAGCCTAGTATACAAAACTTCTCCAGAGCATTTCTGTCAACTCTAAGTATTTGCAGTACCAAAGCATAATTGGTCACCATTACCATTTGAAATAGCTGATTTTCTTACTGCGATGTAATAGGTGTTTCTCAGAAACCCTCTGGCTATTTTAGTCACATCAAAACAAGGATGTGGATTTTAAGTATTTTTGAAAGGAAGATGTAGAATTATGAGACATAATTTCAGTTAAATCTGTACTGGTAACTAAACTGTCATTAAGATGAGTTTTCAGATTAGATTCAAGCTAGGAAAGAACTGCCACACTCTTGTACCTTATTGAGTATAAAAGAAACAGCCCTAATGATTCACAGAATGATCTCAATTACTTAATACTTTCTAAATGTCTGTAACAACCCCAGTGCATCTCATAAATTCTCTGAGTACTTCATATTTCCTTTCATTCTATTTTGGTAGCTAGATGATTTCTCCGATCAGTTTTGGTGGCTCGTTCATTTTGGAGAGTTCACATTTCAATGGAGAGACTCTGTTCCTGTATCTAAATAATCTTGTAATTTTATGGGGAATTTGGGAAAGATCACATCCTAAAAAGAGGCTACATTTCTCACTTTGACTTTTTGTGTTATTTTGCCCTGTGTTGGTTCCCTCCCTTATGCCAATGCCTGCAATATCTTTTACCCACCACTTACCAGTTTTCAGTCCTCAGCTCCAGTCCCCAAGATGCCCTGCCAAACTACCTTTATTAACCAGAGTAACCTTTTTTTTTTAAATTTAAATTTAATTAACCGTACAGATTAACCTTTGTTCATGTCTCCCTTCTTTGCATTCACAGCTTAGTTAGGGTCCATAGCATACACTGAACAGTTACTTGTTTTCTAATCATCTTATTCTTTTATCTATTTTATCTAATCATTCTCTTATTCCATAAACATTTATCATGCTTTCCAATGCAGTTTACAAGGCACTCTCCTTATTCCTATGGTGGAAATAAATTTGTATTCAATCTTTATCCTCAAAATGAGACACATAAATAAGTGGTCATAATATAAGGTACTATGTGTGAAATGGTGTCACTAGAATTCATTTTATTTCTCCAAATAGACCCCGCCCCATAAAAAAGATCACTTTTAGTGTGGTGATCAGGATGAAGACATGGAAAATGGGCAGTGAACTGGAGATTAAAAAATTGATGTGTAAGTTTTTTAAAGTGAAAAAGATGGTACAGAATGGCATTCTGGTACAAGAAACTAATTTAGAAAACATGAGAGTGGGGAAGAATAGGTTGAGTTTGGAGGATTTCAGGTCAGCTCTAGCTCAGTGTTAATTATTTAGGAGTAGTAATAAAATTTTTTTATTGTATTAGAAACATGCCAGTATCTCCAGATCCAGAAATCTGCCTTGATTTCTTCTGTAGTCTAAGTCTTAAATGTTTGTTCTGATTTCCATTTGGCTATTGATATGTTAATGAAGTCTTCATCTGGGTCGCTTTTTTTGTTGCATGAAAAAATTGTTCACAATGTTTCAAAGACTTTTTTTGAAACAAACTATTATAGGCTATCAGATATGCTTGTTTATGGATTGATTGTAAAAAATGGTAAAAAAATGTAAATTCCTAGAAGTCATCAAAAATAAATATGTTAAAATGAGTGTTATTTGGAACCCTATAGTAACCAATGAAACTCACATTCTCCCTGTTGTGATATGTACACACCATTTCCCCTGAGGGAAAAAATATACAAGGAACCCTATTCAGTTACCTTGTAACATTTACTTTTTTTTTTTTTTTTAAAGATTTATTTACTTGAGAGAGAAAAAGAGAGCATAGGGAGGAGGAACCAAAGGAGGGGGAGAGAGATTTTTTTTTTTTAAAGATTTTATTTATTTATTTGACAGACAGAGATCTCAAGTAGGCAGAGAGGCAGGCAGAGAGAGAGAGAGAGAGAGAGAGAGAGAGGGAAGAGGAAGCAGGCTCCCTGCCGAGCAGAGATCCCGATGCGGGGCTCAATCCTAGGAGTCTGGGATCATGACCTGAGCTGAAGGCAGAGGCTTTAACCCACTGAGCCACCCAGGCGCCCCAGGGGAGAGAAATTCTTAATCACATTCCACGCTGAGCTAATCATGGAGTCCCATGTGGGGCTCGATCTCACAGTCCTGATATCAGGACCTGAGTGGAAGTGAGAGTTGGACACTTAACTCACTGAGCCACCCAGGCACCTCACCTTGTAAAATTTACTTTTGAGTTAATAAGTGTCCTCAGTTGGCTCATAGTTCACTATATTGGAAGATTTTATTTGATCATAGTATATTTCTTCTGTGGAAAGTGAAAAACAAAACTAAATCTAGAGGGGAAAAAAACTTGGACTTTTCTCTGTTTCTCTCAATTTGTAATCTCATATTTTACAGGAAGGTGACACCATGGCTTTTGGTTATGGATAACATTGACCTACTATTGGTAGGCTGTGTAATGAAGTGGTGATTATTTCTTTTGAAAGTGATAATTATATTTTTTCATTTGTACCCCTCCCCCACAAGGATCAGTGATATTTGTTGATGAAGTTTAGTGGTCCCTACAATCTTGTTTCTGTTAGGTATCTGTTTGTACAAGACTGTCTCCAAAATGGGAAGGAACTTTGTGATTTGTCACTGATGTCAGAAATAAGGGCACATTTTGCAGCAAAAAAAGTAAAAAAACAATTCTGTAGAAATGAATTTTATATACAGAAACAACATTAATATATTTTCTATGTACATTCACTAGAACTTTAGGGATTAATATACCATGTTTGTAAAATAAGAATATGAACCACATGAAGAAAAAAAAAACAATTGATTCTAAGAATTTAAAAATTACTGTTAATATTATAGTAGTTAAAATCTTATGTAATTATTCCAATATCTTCTATCAATTAGTGCCATATACTACTGGAATAAATCTTTCTTTTCCATTTTTAGCATCTCTATACTTTAGTTTTTCTTTTTAGGTGCTTTTTATTCCTTGCAAAATATGCTGTTTTACATCATTTTTTTCTATAAAAATAAGCATAAGCAAAAACTACAGTATTTTGGTATAATAGCTATTCTCACCATATTCCTTCTAAGACCCGTGAGTTGTGATAAGCCAAAAACCCCGAATCCATTATTAGACTATTCCCCCTGCCAGGTTTTTATTACTAATATGTTGTTTATTTTTAATCATCCTTTGAGTTATTGACTATTTTATGGTGTCTCATAACAGCAATTTCTGTTTGTTTTATATACTTCATAGAGTAGTTTTTTTTTTTTCCCCTCAATCCATTATATGAAATGGCTTAGCTTTGAAATCTTTGCTTGATTTAGGGGAAGTTAATTTGCTTTAACACATTACTGTCTAAAATAGCTCAGGTTTTGTGTGGTCTTGTAAAAACTTTATCTTGAAATGCTTTGAAAGGTGCTTTATTTTTTATTTCTTTTTTTTTTTTAATTTTTAAAATTCCTCCTGGTATTCTTGTCACATACCAGGAAATTAAGCAGATGCTCAAATTGACTCTGCTAGGTAATATTAAAATGCATAAATTCAGGTTTCAAAGCAATTGATAACTTTCACTCCTACATTATTCTTCCAATATTTTACTCCTACTCGGTGACATTTTTACCCAAGGCTTCTAGCAGCTGTTTTGCTACTTAACCTCTAGCTAATTGCTTCTTTTCCCCTCAGCCTGGCTCCACAGAGTGATGGATCTGTTTTCTGTAGGCTTCCTTGCAATTCTTAACTGAACCCCTAGAGTACTATGTCCTATCTTATTCTTTTCAATTCTTCCCCAATGAGGCATGACCAAAAGATTGTTGTATCCTTGAGAGGCAAATTCTTGGAATGGAGTGGCAGATGGATATACAAGAATCACCAGTGCAGTGCTAATGGAAATTCAACTCCAATTAGATTTTAAAGTTGGTTGCTTCCAAAAAGTCTAGAAATAATATGAATAGAACTGTTTGCCCTCTCAGGATTTTCTTCCTTACTAAGCTGTGAGGCAAGGTGGTGATGATATTGGACAAATCTGGATTTAAGAAATGATGATGATTATAATAATGATGATGTTAATGATGATGATAAACATTGCAGCTAACATTTATTGAACACATGTTATAAATTAGAGAATGAGTTAGGCCTTTTATACAATATCATGATATCTGTTGGTTGCCTTCAATGTCAGTGTGTTATTTTTCTATTATTGTATAACAAATCACCACAGACTTAGTGGTTTGATACAATACACATTTATTATCTTAGTTTCTGTGCTCAGGAGTCTGGACACAGCTGAATCTGCTGTTTACAGATTCATAATGCTACAATCAGGGTTTTATTTAGGACTGAAGTCTCATCCAGAGGCTCATCCAAAAAAGGCTCTCCTTCCTTGCTTTTGTAGTTGCTGGACTGAGAGCTTTATTTTTTTTGCTGGCTGTTGTTTAGAAGCTATCTTCAACTTCTAGAGGCCACCCTCAGTTCCTTGCTATGTTTACCAATATGGCCACTGACTTCCTCATAGCTCTTTCTGAAAGAGAGAAAAACTCCTGCAAGACAAATGCTAAATCAATCATGTACACTAATCATCTCTATTCCATCTTTTCCATACTCTGTTGCTTAGAAGGAAGTCACAGCTTTTGCCCATACTCGAGAGGAAGACATTGCACAAGTGTATGAATACAAGGTGGTAGGGATCATGGAGTCATCTTAGGAATCTGTACAGCCTGCTGGAGATTGCTATATGTGTCACAGTGTCTATGCTTTTGTTTCCCCAAGGAAGTAGAAAACATCTCATTGTTAAATGGATATATGGTCACCTGCAATAAAGACTTCATTCTCTATATTTCCTTTTGGCTAGGTATACCTTGTGACCAAGTATGGCAGAATCTGGAATCTGGAGGATTCTGGAGGAGGATTTCAGTCCATCAGCATTTAAGGATCCTTTACTCCCAACTTTTTTAATGTGAAAGAGAAATAAAATTTTATTTTGTTTAAGCCATTGTTATTTTGGTTGTTATTTTGGTTGCAACTCAGCCTATTCTTAACTGATAACTCTTTTCTAACATCTGTTCTCCTCTTTTCTCTTTCCAACAGCCCTTTATTTCCATTTTGTGGTCTATGTTTTGTTCCCTAAGGAACTTGAAATGACACCTAGGTTCAAGATATCCAATGAGAACATTCTGTCTCCTGTTCATGAGTATGAAAATATAACCTGTGCCAGTCTACTCAGAGTGAATCTCAAACTTTTACTGGAAAATTATGGTGTATTACCTGTATGTAGCAATAATTCTTAGACATCATATTTTCCATTCTACCCTCTGATTCTATTTTTAGAAGAAACCGATTTTACCTGACTTTTGAGCCTGTTGCTTGAGAGACATGGCTCATGGGGCATATAAACTAAACCAAACTACTTCATTTTAACAGCTGATGTTTAGGGAATGGTCTAGCAGAAGCTTCTATACAAGACTTGAGGATAGAAATAATGTAGAAAGAAAGTCTCTGGGAGAATTGCTGTCTCCCTGCCTACAACAGGATTAGTTGTGACTGACTCAGATTGAATTGGGGGTTTCCCATTAAGTATAGATCTCTGAGACACTCATGTGCATGAATTGATATCCCTGTGCTTGTAGATTAATGCAGATGTCTCAAGATATTGGATTCATCCTTCTTAAATTGTATATTAGTTTCCATACCTATGGTCTTTATTTGGGGGCAAAATGGTATTGAATTTATTATTGTATCTTAAAAAATGACCAAAATGACTATTGCTCACTTTAGTAAGCTGAACAGTAGAAAGGTATGGCCTCTTAGGTTTCAAACAGATGCTTTCTCCCTCAGTTATTCTTCTGCTCTGCAGTGTTTCTTTGCCTTATTCCTTTTAGTCTCATGTTGATAAGATGTTCAGTTTAAAAAATAACCTGATTCAATATTCTTATTTTTTATTTTAATGATTGCAAGATTTTAAAATATTTTTGGCCTAAACAAAGAATAATTTATTAAATCCAAAGTAGGTAAAATTGCCCAGTACTCTGGTTACAGAATGGAAGTAAGGATTCATTAGTCTTTCCCTAGTAGAAACTTACAGCTGAATTAGGGGTCAAAAGGTTAAATAAGTGACAGTGAGTAAAAAAGTGCTAATCATGTAACAAATCGTTTTTTTAAATATTTTATTTATTTGAGAGAGTAAATGAGAGCACAAGCAGGGCAAAGGGCAGAAGGAGAAGCAGACTCCCCACTGAGCAGGCAGCCTGATGTGGGTCACCATCGGGGACTCCAGGATCATGATCTGAGCAGAAGGCAGATGCTTAACTGACCAACCCACCCAGGCACCCTACTTGATCTGTTTTTAGAAGGGGAGTTACCACTACAATTATATATGCATAAAAAGAGAGGACATTTGAAATGGTCAAAGATGTTTCTTAAAAGGGAGCTGTGAGCTATCTGAGCCTTCAACTAAAAGTAGAAGCAGAGAATTGGGGCTGCCTTGAAAATTCTTGGCATGGAACGGAGAAACTGTTCCTTTACCTGGCTGAGCATCCCATCATCCCACCTTAGATCTACTGGGACAGAATATCAGGAGTGAGGCCAGGGAAGCTGTGTTAAAAACAAATTCTTTAGATAGTTATTTTTGAGAACTGGCATTTAGGAATTTTTGAAGCAGAAGTTGTGCCTTGTTATTATTACAGCTTCCTGAAGATTGACTTCACAACACACTTCATGACTGAAGAACTTTCGATAAATACAAGGCCATATTCATTCATTGGGGTATTAATTATATTCCTTAAAATCAAGCATTGTATATGAGTTGCTATTCTCTTGATTCTTAAAATTTTTAAGTTATTATTTGTACAAGCTTTATCAAACAGGAAACAAGAGTCCCCCAAAATAATCTTCCTTCATTCCTTTCATTCATTCTTCATTTCATTTCATTGACAAACACTAGATAAAGCTGGAGGCAAGGAATGATAGAGTTTAGAGCAGAATATTCCTCCAGCCCTAAGGAATTTTTGTAGAGATGAAATTAAACACTAATAAATATAATGCGTAGAAAAAAGTGCCAGAAGAGGGAACAATTACCTTTAGCCATGGCAATTTGAGAATCTTTTAATGGAGTATTTTGATCTTAAAATTAAAATGTGGGTAAAATGCAGGCATTTTGACATAAGATAAAAGGTGTTCAGACAGAAGATTCAGTGTGAGCAAAAGCTTCTAGGTTTTTATTTTCGAATAAAACCTGAAAGTGTGTGTGTGTGTGTGTGTGTGTGTGCATGTGTGTGCGTGTGTGTGTGTGTGTGTTCTATATATATGGACACCTTTGAAATGTGATTCTTCTTAATTTTGATGGAATAGCCATTAAATATACATTGAGAGAATATATTGAGAATATATCTCTCTCAATATATACATTGAGAGAAGAAAAAAGTGTGGCTTTCAAAGGGAGAAAGCCATGCTGTTTGCTTTGTGTCAAGTACTAGTTAAGTGGTGAATGAGAGATCTATGATTTTGCAAATTTATAAGTATTGTATGTTCATCATAAAAAAGGGAAGACTGCGAATCATATAAGTAAAATCAACCTGTTGAAAATCTTGAAGGGCAGAGTGTAACATAACAGCACAACTGAGTTGCTGCCTATATCTTCACACCTATCCACATCCTGTCAAGTTTCCACACTTGAGTACTGAATAAGTACTGCATTGTTTCTGCAGAAAAATCAAATACCATTTACTATTTCTCAGATCTGGGGGGTGTATTTTTAATGCTTGCCTAAGCATCATTTTATTTATTTTCTCCTCACTTATTGTCTTATATATCTTAGGTTGGGTTCCCTAGAAACTGATCCTCAGATAGGAATTTTTATGCAAGCAGAAGAAAGAGTGAAGGTTTGTAGTGAGTCACCATGTTGCACAAGGCTTTTGTTTGAAAAATATATCCATTGTTAGGATGTCTAATTTTGCCTTAAAAAAATGAAATGATTATAAGAAAAAGTTTTGGCAGTTTTCTTAACAACTAAGATTTATTGGACCACCTAATATATTTTGGGCACTGTTATGAAGGCCTTTAACATATTTAATTTTCACTATAATCTTCATTTAATCTTCACTATAATCCTATGAGATGTATTCTTAATCTCTTTATTTACAGAGAGGGAAATAGAGGCACAAAGAAGTTACCTAATCTGCTGCCTAAAGTCACACATTTAGTAAACGGTAGATTTAGAATTTTAACTCAGGAAGTCTAATTTTAGAACTTATCTATTAACCACTATATCATGCTGCATCTTCTTAAGTTGAATAAAGAGTTGGATGTGAATATGCTGTATATTAAGAAAATGAAAGGAAAACATAAAGTACCATGGCAGATTGAATTTTTTTGGTTTATTTCAAAATGAACTTTCTGCAGATAGAAAAAGTCTTTATAGTTTGGTTGCCTTATAGTCTATAAGGCAATAAACTTCATAGTGTATGTCTGTAAGAACTGCCAAGCATTTGTGAACTTCTTTCATTTATGTGAACCCTTGAGTGGGTAAAGATCAAATACTAAAAGTGTTGTTTTGTATTTCCCTAAAGCAAAAACATTATGAAATGGTGACCAGTTGTGTTGGTCCCTTGTCATTCCTTGCTCAAAAAATGACCTTTGTATCTATTGATTTCTATCTATCTTTAAAAAAAATGGGATATTTTTATTCTACCAAAGATTTATATTAGAGAGTTATATTATCTTCCCCTTGGATCATTATGTGTGTGTTTGTGTGTGTTACATGTTTTTTGTTTTTGTTTTTTTTTTAAATTCCCCATACATATGTTAGAATTCAGACCTGGAGATCATATTAAAATTGGTGAGAAATATTTATTTTTTCTCTGTTCACTGAAAGATTGTTAAACATTTAGTAACGGACGTGGTAAGTTACCTAGCTCTGATTCCAAAGTCTCTTCCTCTGATAGGTCACTGGAGAGATGGAGCCACTTACTTGTCTTTTATTTAAGGTAAAGGGACAGAACATGCTGTATGTGAATTGAATTTCACAGTGAGCTTATCTTTTCAATTTTTAAAAATTTAGAATATTGCAGTTTTACTATGGGATATTTTTTGCCATAAAACCTATCTATTTTCATGACTACCTCAAATCCTATTCCAGCAGCCATTTGTCACTAGAAGTGCCCAAGGCCTCAGGAAACAAGCATGGACAGAAGGGTCAGTGGATCTTTCCTCTGCTTGACTCTGGCTACAGAGAGATCTAGCAGGCTTCCACCATACTCCAGAGATCTTCCTTTCCTTAGGTGGAATGGTCACATCATTAGTAGTCTCATCCTTCAAATCCTCTTTGGAAAGCCATAGTGGTGCTCAAAGTCCAAAAGAGAAAAGTCATCTTCAAGGTGTAAGACTTCATAGCTACTTCAACTCCCCTGGGCTCTAGTTGGCTTTCATTCATTGATGAGACAGATTGTGGTCAAGATAGACATCTTCCATGTACTTTTTCATCACTGAAATTCCCTCTTCCTGATTGCACCATTTGAGGAAATTTTCAGTTGACCCTCGTTTCCTGTAGAATTAGTACTTGCTATGCATTAAATATTTCTTTTTCAAGTTTATTGACTTTCAGTTCAGTGCAATTCCAGATATTTTTTTAAATTATTCACTCCTTCCTGAGACCCCTCCGACTCCCTCCATTCCACAGCTTCCAGTGCATTTAATAGCATATTCAGCAGAACAAAATTTCCCATTAGAGTCATACAGGGGCTTATTCATAAAATGCATTGGGGCTCTTCTAATGAAGGATAGGGGCCAGCTATGTCATGGTCACTTCTATGATTCTTTTGTATGAATTCAATGTCTGTGCTGATGCCCCTTGAAATACTATGACCTTTTAGCTTTATAACTCCAGTCTTTTATCATTTACCAGAATGACCATGTTTTGAGTCTCCTCATTGTTCTGTACCACTTTACTCCTAAGATAAAGAAATGGAAATTCCTTCATTATGCCTGAGACCTTTTCCATTCTCTTACTACTTATGAATGTGAACTTTTATGTCATCATTTTTGGGTTAAAAAAAATGAACATTATTCCTAATAAAATGACTTCCAGATTATTTTACATTGTGCCTGCCTATCCTTGGATACTTTATTGGAGTATCTCTTAAAATGGCTCATCCAAACATCTTTTACCCAGCCCAGAGTAGATTAGGTTACTTCCTTTTTGATGTGTGGATTATACTTTGCTAAATTAAAGTGAATATCCATTCTATATCCACAGGGAAGTTAGTGATTATCTAATGAAGGCCAACCACTACTTTTTTAAAGAAGTCTAATATTGTATTAGAATATTTAGTAGACATGGCATGCCTATGGCGCAGATAGAACTTATGGTTAGTCAAGCTACCTCTCCCTCACCATGTTTGGTTTGTCTATTTGTTCAGATCATTGCACATTCTGTCACATGATCCCTCCCATTTCACCCTAACTTTTTATTTCAGTTTTCTGATTCAGTTCATGCCCAAAAGTCCATTATTTTAAGAACTCTCCATTATCCTTTCTTTTTTTTTTTAAATTTAAATTCAATTAATTAACATAATGTGTCATTTGCTTCAGGGATACAGGTCTGTGATTCATCAGTCTTATACAATACACAACACTCACCACAGAACATACCCTCCCCAATGTCTATCACCCAGTTACCCCATCCTCCCACCCCCCTCCCCTCCAGCAGCCCTCAGATTGTTTCCTAAGATTAAGAGTCTCTTATGGTTTGTCTCCCTCTCTGATTTCATCTTGTTTCATTTTTCCCTTTCTTCCCCTATGATCCTCTGCCTTGCTTCTTAAATTCCACATATCATCTTTCTCTGATTTATTTATTTTGCTTAGCATAATACCCTCTAGTTCCATCCATGTTGTTTCAAATGACAAAATTTTATTTTTTGATGATTCTGTAATATTTAATTGTTCCATTATCCTTTCTTTACAATCATTGTCCTAGTGCTTAATCAATCCAGCTATCTGTAGGCATACCTTGGAGATGTTGCAGGTTCAGTTCCAGATTACCACAATAAAGCAAATATTGCAATAAAGTGAGTCTAATAAATTTTTTGGTTTCCCAGTACATATAAAAGTTATGTTTACAATATGCTGGAGTCTGTTGTGTAATAATATTAGGTCAAGAAACAATGTATATACCTTAATTAAAATATACTTTATTACTTAAAAAATGCTAACCGTCATCCAAGATTTCAGTGAGTCATAATCTTTTTGCTGTTGGAGGATCTTGCCTTGATGTTGATGGCTGCTGACTGATCAGGATGGTGATTGCTGAGGGTTGGGGTGGCTATGGCAATTTCTTAAACTATGGCAACAGTGAAGTGTGCCACATTGTTTGAATCTTCCTTTCACTCATTTCCCTGTAGGATGTGATCCTGTTTGATAGCATTTCACCCCCAGGAGAACATTTTTCAAAATTGGAGTCCATCCTCTCAACCGTGCTCCTGCTTTATCAACTAAGTTTATGTAATATTCTAAATCCTTTCTTGTCATTTCAACAGTCCTCACCAGCATCTTCACCAGGAATAGATTCCATCTCAAAATCACTTTCTTCCTCATCCATTCTAGGAATTTCATGAGATTGCATAAATTTAGTTAGGTATTCAGACTCCACCTGTAGTTTTTTTTGTTGTTGTTTTTGTTTTTTGTTTTTTTTTTTACTTTCCCTTCTGAAGTCTTGAACCCCTCCAAATCATCATTTGGAATCAACTTCCTACAAACTCCTGCTTATGTTGATATTTTGACCTCTTTTTTTTTTTTTTAAAGATTTTATTTATTTATTTGAGAGAGAGACAGTGAGAGAGAGCATGAGCGAGGAGAAGGTCAGAGAGAAGCAGACTCCCCATGGAGCTGGGAGCCCGATGTGGGACTCGATCCCGGGACTCCGGGATCATGACCTGGGCCAAAGGGAGTCGTCCAACCAACTGAGCCACCTAGGCGTCCCGATATTTTAACCTCTTGTAATGAATTACAAATATTCATAATGGCATCTAGAGTGGTGAATCCTTTCTAACAGGTTTTGAATTTACTTTGTCCAGATACATCGGAAGAATTAGTATCTATAGCAGCCATAGCCTTATGAAATATATTTCTTAAATAACAAGACTTGAAAGTCAAAATTACTCCTTGATCCTGGGGATGCAGAATGGATGTTGTATTAGCAGGCATCAATACAACAATAATCTCATTGTACATCTCCATCAGAGCTCTTTGGTGACAAGGTAAATTGTCAATGAGCACTACTATTTTGAAAGGGATCTTTTTCTGAGCAGTAGGGCTCAACAGTGGGTTTAAAATACTCAGTAGGGGGGCGCCTGGGTGGCTTAGTGGGTTAAAGCCTCTGCCTTTGGCTCAGGTCATGATCTCAGGGTCTTGGGATCAAGCCCCACATTGGGCTCTCTGCTCAGCGGGCAGCCTGCTTCCCTTCCTCTCTCTCTGCCTGCCTCTCTGCCTACTTGTGATCTCTGTCAAATAAATAAATAAAATCTTAAAAAAAAAAATACTCAGTAGGGACACCTGGGTGGCTTAGTCGGTTCAGCATCTGCCTTCAGCTCGGGCCATGATCCCAGGGTCCTGGGATCGAGTCCTACATTGGGCTCCCTGTTCAGCGGGGAGTCTGCTTCTCCCTTTCCCTCTGCCCGCCACTCCCCTTGCTTGTGCTTTTTCTCTCTCTCTGTCAAATAAATAAAATAAAATCTTTAAAAAAATAAAATACTCAGTAAACCTAATTATAAACAGATTTATGTTGTCTAGCACATATTATTCCATTGACAGAGCACAGGCAGAGTAAGTTTAGCATCATTCCTAAGGGCCCTAGAGTTTTCAGAATGATAAAGGAGCATTGGCTTCAGCTTAAAATCACCAGCTACATTAATCCCCAACAACAAGTCAGCCTGTCCTTTGAAGCTTTGAAGCCAGACATTGACTTCTCCTCTCTAGCTATGAAAGTCCAGGCATCATCTTCCCATAGAAGGCTGCTTCATTAAGATTTTCAATGTTTAGTGTTGCCACCTTCATTAATTTTTAACTAGATCTTCTGGATAACTGACTGCATCTTTTGCCTCAGCACTTGCTGCTTCACCTTGCTCCTTTATGTTAATGGAGATAGCATCTTTCCTTAAATCTTATGCACCAAACTTTGCTAGCTTCAAACTTTTCTTCTATAGCTTCCTCACCACTTTCAGCCTTCATAACATTAAAGAGAATTAGGGATCTGCTGGATTAGGCTTTTGTTTAAGGGAATGTTGTGTCTGATTTGATCTTTTCTCCAGACCATTGAAACTTTCTTCATGTAATAAATAAAGCTGTTTTACTTTTTAATTTGTGTGTTCACTGGGGTAGTACTTTTGCTTTTCTTCATGAACTTTTATTTTGTATTTGCAGCTTGGCTAACTGACGCTTGGGGGCAAGTTTGTGGTCTATCTTGGCTTTTGACATGCCTTCCTTGCTATGTTTAATCATTTTTAGCTTTTGATTTAAGATGAGACATGTGTGACTCTTTCTTCACTTGAATACTCAGAGGCCATTGTAGGGTTATTAATTGGCCAAACTTCAATATTGTGTCTCAGGGAATAAGGAGGCCTAAGGGGAGAGGAAGAGAGAGAAGGGATTGGCTGGTCTGTGGAGCAATCAGAACACACATTATGTCGATTAAGTTTGACATCTTATATTAGTACTGTTCATGGAGCCCCTGAATAATTATAAAACTAATCAAAGATCACTATGACATATCACCATAAAAATATAGTAATGAAAAAGATTGAAATATTACAAGGATTGTCAAAATGTGACAAACGTGAAGTGAGCAAATGCTGTTGGAAAAATGGTGCTGATAGTCTTGCTCAAGGTAGGCTTGCCATAAACCTTCAGTTTATAAAAAGCACAAATCTATGAAGTGCAATAAAGCAAAGAGCAATAAAATGAGGTAGGCCTAGAGCTCTTCCATGACTACCTCTAGGGTGCTGAGTACTGCTGTTGAAAATCACACGGCTGTGTGGATTGTTGTTGTTGTCTGTAAATATGATCTAGTATCTTTGCTAGTTTTCGGCACTATTATTACAATCTTTTATTTAAACCTTATTAGCTGACCCATATTTTTCTCTTAGACTCCAAGCATGCTCCTCCCTCTGGGTCTTTGAACTTGTGATGACCTCTAATACTCTTACAATGCATCAGTAATTTTTGGTGTTGACTATACATTAGAATCAATGTGGGGTTTCAAAAACTAATGGTGCCCAGGCCATACCCTAGACCAATTCAGAAAAAACCCAGGGGAAGGACCTAGAAATTACTTTTGTTTTAAAAGATTCCTAAGTGATGCAAGTGTGCAGTGAGGTTTAAAGCCACTACCACTATGGATGCATGCTTTGCTTTCTCAGTTTACTTTGTTTTATGCTCAAATTATCACCTCTTTAATGGGGATTTCTCCTATCCATTCTATCTAAAGTATGGGCCTCTTTTACTCTCTTTCCTTTCCCTACCTTATTTTTCTATACCACACGTACCATTTACCAAGTCAGTTGTTGTAGTCTATTTTATCATTGTCTGCCCTTTTCTCACTGTAGTGTAAGCTTCATGGGGCTTCATATACATATTATTAGACACATATTATATAACATATTATTAATGGTAATTGGAACCAGAGGAATGGATGAGATTGCTTTGAAAAAGTATATGTATAGAGAGAAGAAGAAATAGAACAGAACCCCAAGAAACAACATTTATGGAATCAATGGGATTACTTCTCATAGTTGTTGTTTTTTCCACTGCCATATACCATCTGCATCAGGACCTCTCATACTATTAATCAAAGAGTCATTGAATAGAATTCCCCTGCATGGCTAACCCCAGATTCTACCACTTTTCTCTAGTTCTTTCTCACCATGCTTTTTCACTCTTAGAACATGACCTTGCCTCTCAAATAGCGGACAATGATTACATATTATCAATAATTGGAACTGGAAGAATGGATCAAAACCTGGGAGAGTGCATATTTAGAAAACAGGACCTAGAACAGAATCCCAAGGAACTGCAACATGCAGGGGATTGGTGGAGTCACCAGTTTCTGTATTCTTGGGTACCTCTCTCTCTCTGCTGAGGCTTAAGTAGTTGCTATTGCCCAAGATTCCATTCATGGCTTTTAACTACTTTTTCCTGTATAATCTTCTAGATCCTTCTCATTTGTACCTCTGGCTTCAATGACCGCCTATAATAGAGTCTCCTAAATCTTTATCTCAGGGCATCTACCTGTCTCAAATGTCAGACCTATGTGTACTGTGGTGTCTTCACCTTCACATCCCAAATTTTCTTGGACTCTCCCAGTGGGAGTCAGGTAATACTTCTGTTTTTCTTTGTCATGTGTTCATTTCCCTCTTGTAGCACTTATCACATTGCAGCATAGTTATTTATTTCCCCTATTTTCTTTACTAGGTCATAAATTTATTGAGGACTCACTGTTTTTTATTTGTATATTGCCCAGGATTTACAATCTGGCATATAGTAATTGATAACTTTTTGTGTGTATGAATATATGAATTTAAAATCTACTTCTGTCATTAAACATCTTATTTCTACCTCTAATATACAATTCTTAGTAGGAAGGTTTTATGTGTCATTATTGAAGTTATTGATGAGAAGTATGATAAATTTCAGTTTGAGGACGGAGTCCAGGAATGTGCTATTAGAGACCTCTCCTCAGGATGTTGCTGATCAATTTTTGGGCTTTGTTATTCAGTCCACTAGTAACATTACTGTGCAGCCTGTGGTTCTCCATTCTGGTCCTGGAAGATATAATTAAAAATTGTTAAATGCTTTCTGAAATCATGATCAAATATACATTATATAGGAGTGAACCTCACAATAACACAAATTTTGACATAAGGCAATTGAAAGTTGATATTTGAAGTGCCTGAAGTGGTTTTGAAGCCAGCTCCTCATTATTAAGCAGAGATAAACTAAAATTCTTATTTTCTAGTGGAGAGGAAAAGTTATAGGGGGGAGCAAAATAGGAGGCATCTAGGTCTTAAGGAACAGAGAAGCTGAGAGTGAACATGTTCCTAATATAGGGTTGACAAAATGAAGTCAATTAAATAGGAGGCCTTTGAATTATTGCAGTTCCTCCAGAAGCACCAGCTAGCCCAAGTTCCACTACCCCTGGGATATTTTAACTTAGAGGGGCAAATGCCACTAACTGGTACCAAACCATATCTGGACCCAGATTAGATATTTATTGCTGCAGCTGGAACCTAAGTATTCTTTCCTACTCAAAGTGTGGTCCATGGATCTCACATACATAGACACACTATTGACAGGAAAGAAAGGGGAATTTATTAATCAGAGAAGGAAATAAAGCACAAGTATACAAGTTAGGGAAGACTTACTGATAGTTGCTTACCATGAATTTGAAAATTTTGGCATAATTTGAAAATGAGATGTTCTCCTTATTGATGTAATAAAGTTGACCTAAAATTTGAAGTCTTAATATTGATTCAAGAGCCAAAGAGACCTCTGGGTATATGGTCCTGAATTTTGATAGAGGAATGTGAAAGACAGTTGAATCTTGTCCTAAACTGATAACATGGGTAGGTGAAAGATAGGCACTTTACCTTTTAGGTTTTCTTCACTAAAGCTTTGATCAAGAAATGTGGCTTTTTTTTTAACTTTCTTTTTTATTTTATTTTTAAAATAAACTGGAGGATGATATGGGATTCACTATATATTATTCAGTCATTTTAATTGATTTGAGAAACTGTGTTGTTTGGACATAGTCTAGGATAGTTGTCAAGCTTTTTTTTTTTTTAGAGCTGTGAAATTTGATGTTAAGTTAATGTGTTAGAAGATCACAAAACAATAAGCTGGGAAGAGAATGAAGATTTTTCAGCTTTTAAAAGACACCCTATTTATTAAGCCTTATATTACCATGAACTCAGCAAGAACTTTAAGCGTTTCCAATGTTCTTTGAAATTTCTTGGACAAATTTTCTTATTTAACTGCTTCTCATGGTACATTTTGGTAAATTATTTTGTCACTTGCATCCGTTTCTAGTTTTTTCTTTTCTAACAATTGAGTTATAGCTCAGAGGATGTCATAGGTGGTGGAAGGGTAGGAATTATTTGTCATGACAGTTGATGAACTATTTTGGTTGATTTTACTGAAAGTTAGAGTCGAATGTGTTCATCTGGAAAGCAAACAATTTTGACAATTAAGGCATACAAGCTGTGAATGTTACATCTAGCTGTTCCAACTATAATGTGTTGATTAGAGCTGTTTCATGAATCCTTCTCAGGAACAGCCCGAGTGTTATATACTGCTTAGGAAGAAAATACAGTCAGTGTATTTGCCATCACAATGTGCTGATTGCGGCAGCTTGCCCAGAGCTAAAGTTCTATAATAAAAACTTCTGGACTGGAACATGGTGATGGCATTTATGTTATTTGCCTCCTAAGTTGTTTCTGCACTATATAAAAACAGTGCAAACAGCTCTCAGTTTGAGAACCTCAGAGAGCTCTGTCACTAGGCACTACTGAGTTCTCTTGTGTTGAATCATTGAAGAATATGTTAGCTGAAGTCTTAGAGTGAACAGTGGAAACTGGATCTTAAGTAGCTGAAGGTGCTGGATTAAAATGGTTACTCTCTTTTGACTTAGTCCAGATCATTGTATGGAACTCACTTTGACAGGTACCTTTCTGTGAAGGTGTAACCATTTTTAAAGACCCATAGTGAATTTCTTGCCTTGTGGATCTTTATTGCCTTCTACAACAGCTTTAAGTCAGGGAACTTAGACTTAACCATATCAGCATGGTGCTCAAGAAAATTTGGGGAAAGTCTCAAGACAAAATGAATAAAGCCATTTTATAAATGCAGTATCCTTTAAGAAGTTAGTTGTAGATTAGCTGTAGGAGGTCCTCATGTTTGTCTAGATGGGAGGCTGCACAGATCCTCCTGCACATATTCTAAGGTCTGTCTACAATTACCCTTTTTTAAAAATTTGTAAGAATAGCAATGCCTTTGAATGCCTCCTAAAGGAAATGGTGTGGAGATAGGCCAAAACTAAAGAGAGAATAGAAAAGAATAAAGATGGAAAGAGTGAGAAGTAGATAGAGTAAACAATGAGTGATGAAAGCCTTATCAGGGGTTAGGTCCTATACTCCTAACAACAATCTCGTAGAAGATTTGGCTCTCCTTTTGTCCAGAGAGGATTAGCATTTTTTATTTGCTAGCCTTTACTGGGTTTCCAGTGTGCTTTTGGATCAAACACCAGATGAATAGGAGTTCTTTTATCACTATTAGTGAAACTGTTATTGTCACTTAGAATTGCTGGCTACAATGAACCATCTTTTTGAAGGCCTACGTTTGGAAGTAGCACATGGAATTTCAGCCCTTGTATTATTATTTCTTCTTGCATTATTTTTTATTCAATAAAATGAGGAGGACCTATGACAGCTTTTCTTTGAGGGAGAACACGATATACCCTCTTCAAAGTTTTTAAATGGCCTTAATAATAAATTTGATCCCTCCAATAATATCCTTTTTTTTAAAAAAAGATTTTTTATTTATTTATTCAACAGAGAAAGAGATCACAAGTAGGCAGAGAGGCAGGCAGAGAGAGAGAAGGAAGCAGGCTCCCTGCTGTGCAGAGAGCCCGATGTGGGGTTCCATCCCAGGACCCTGAGATCAGGACCTGAGCCGAAGGCAGAGAGGCCTAACCCACGGAGCCACCCAGGTGCCCTCAGAAAATATCCTTAAATAAAGGAATTACCTTCCCTAGTAATAAAAAGAATACAGTACTTTTTTTTTTTTCTGTTTTAAATTAGAAACTTTGGAAAGTCAGAAGAGCAAAAAGGAAAAATAAAAAACTACCTATTATCTCACCACTCAGCAATGATCACTCAAAAGTAGTTAGGAGTCCTAAGTGGCCCTTTATTTTCCTAAGTCTTGGGGCAGTGGATAACTGAAAAACCTGAAGTGTTGTGCTTGCTCCCTTAGTCATATTTTAAGTAATATCAGTAGACATTTTATTTTAGCTCATGTTTCTATGGATCAGTAATATTTGAATAGCCATAATGACTGCATTTAGGTTTTTTTTAAATTTTTTAAAATTTCTTTTTACTGTAACAGAATTCATTGTTTATGCACCACACCCAGTGCTCCATGCAATACGTGCCCTCCATAATACCCACCACCTGGCTCCCCCTACCTCCCACCTCCCCCCCGCCCCTTCAAAACCCTCAGATTGTTTTTCAGAGTCCATAGTCTCTCATGCTTCATCTCCCCCTCCAATTTCCCTCAACTCCCTTACCCTCTCCATCTCCCCATGTCCTCCGTGTTACTTGTTATGCTCCAGAAATAAGTGAAACTATATGATAATTGACTCTCTCTGCTTAACTTATTTCACTCAGCATAATCTCTTCCAGTCCCACCCATGTTGATATAAAAGTTGGGTATTCATCCTTTCTGATGGAGGCATAATACTCCATAGTGTATATGGACCACATCTTCCTTATCCATTTGTCCATTGAAGGGCATCTTGGTTCTTTCTACAGTTTGGCGACCGTGGCCATTACTGCTATGAATATTGGGGTACAGATGGCCCTTCTTTTCACTACATCTGTATCTTTGGGGTAAATACCCAGTAGTGCTATGGCAGGGTCATAGAGAAGCTCTATTTTTAATTTCTTGAGGAATCTCCAGTTTTCCAAAGTGGGTGCACCAACTTGCATTCCCACCAACAGTGTAAGAGGGTTCCCCTTTCTCCACATTCTCTCCAACACACGTTGTTTCCTGTCTCACTGATTTTGGCCATTCTAACTGGTATAAAGTGGTATCTCAATGTGGTTTTAATTTTAATCTCCCTGATGGCTAGTGATGATGAACATTTTTTCATGTGTCTGTTAGCCATTTGTATGTCTTCATTGGAGAAGTGTCTGTTCATGTCTTCTGCCCATTTTTTGACATGATTATCTATTTTTTGTGTGTTGAGTTTGAGGAGTTCTTTGTAGATCCTGGATATCAGCCTTTTGTCTCTACTGGCATTTAGTATTTTTTAATTCCAAATTCATGCATGTAGTTAGCAATTCTTTAGTGAGGAGATTCACTGTTTTACATCTCCGCTTACTACACTGGATCTCGAACAGTAATACTTCTTGGCCATGAGATGTATATGGCTAATGCAATTATTGATTTATTGTATTGAAATGTATACATATTTGTTCTACTCTGTACGTATTTTTCATTCAATAGAATAACACTAGTCCTACTTTTGGTGTCATTGCACTTGGATTTCCTTAAAAAACTACTTATAGTTGTGTTTCTACTAGGAAGTAGATTGCAGATCTTTCAATTGTAGACGTTGCTCATAGTTTGAGCATGTACATGGTGTATGTGTGGGGTTGGTGTGGAGGCTTTGGAAAATGGAAACTCATTTCCTTTTATCATTTTCTTAAAAAAATGCAGATCCAAGTTTGTGCTAATTTTACTAATGAGAGATAAACTCTGCTTTGTTTCTAAATATTAATGTTCAGAAGGGTCATGGAAAAATTGTTATACCCTTTAAATTATTTTTGCTGTGAGTTTATTTGAATATTCTTCAGTGATTGGCATTTTTAGCTCGTTAGCAATGGCAGCAGTGTCATAAATAACGATAACAGACTTCTTGAAGAACCAAACCTCTTGACCAATAGGATCCTTCCCCCAATAATTTCTGAACTCCTCAGGACAAGTGGTATTATATAATTACGTGTATCTTTGCCAAGCATATTTCCTTCCTTTCTATTTGCCACTCTCATGTCCCAAATGATATCAATTTTTGAAAAGTGGTTTGTTTTTCAAATAACTTTCACATACCATTTTGTGAATTGTACTGTAATGTATGCTCAGTGAATATTTTGTACTGATAAATACTCAGCAAAATATTTGCAAATAAGAAAATCTTTTTTTACATTTTATTAATTTTTAATTCTTTTTTATTTTTTATTAACATATAATGTATTATTAGCCCCAGGGGTACAGGTCTGTGAATCACCAGGATTACACACTTCACAGCACTTACCATAGCACATACCTGCCCCAATGTCCATCACCCAGCCACCCTCTCCCTCCCCGCCCCCCCAACCCTCAGTTTGTTTTGTGAGATTAAGAGTCTCTTACGGTTTGTCTCCCTCCTGATCCCATCTTGTTTCATTTATAGAAAATCTTTTTAACATTCCCATGTCTGTTACACAGTACTTCTAAAACTATAATTCTGTTCAGTGGGTGTGACTGCTTGATATTCTTAGGTTTGGTGGTTAGGTGCAGCTTCAACTAATGCAGGGTTTTTGAGCCTCCCCAAAGTAGCACATAGCTGGGAAGCTGATTATAGATACAAATTCCAAGGCCCCACCCCAGACCTGCTCAGTCACAATCTCTGGATGATTGGTATCATCAGATAAGTCTGGGAAACCTGAAACTAGGGAGTCTGAACTATGAGCTTGATTAATGTATAATTGCATATTGGTATATAGGAAGGATTTCTGGATGTAAATTAATAGTATTCATTCATTTCCAATGCTGGTCTACTCAAATACCAGAAGAGAAAAGTGCTGTGATATGCTCTTTAAATTTTAGCTTCTATGAGATTTTGGGGAAGTAAATTTTGAAATTATTTGAGCCCTCACATGCTCAAAGCCCTCTTCTAATCTTTTTCATATATTTTCATATATTTCATATATTTATTAATTTCATATATTTACTAATATTAATAGAGGGAGGTGAAATTATCCAGTACCAAACAAGTAACAAGTGGGAAGCTTGTTGAAACTTGTTCAACTAAGAAGTTGAATTTCAGAATTTATACAATTAACCCCTGGAGTGCACTGCCTGTAGTCTCTAAATGTTAGTGTATTAGTATACTTACTAATGTATCAGGTACTAGTACACTAAGCACTTTAAAGTATAAGCACATATGCTTTAAAATCATTTGCCACTTCCATAAAGTAGGGTTAAGGAAGGCAAGTTTAGAGATTAATTTGCCCAGAGTTACCCTACTAGTAGGTGGTAGAACCAGTGTGGTTTGAACCTGGGTTGGCACAACTCCAAAATTCTGCACTCTTAACCATTACCTTATATGCAAGAATGACATGTTTGACTATGCTGATATCTTGTCATCTCTTCAGCATTTTGCAGAAAAAAATAGTAGTTAGTGGGGGGTTTCTAGAAGGTAATTATATAACACTTTAATGTTTACAATATAGTGTCTACGTTTAACATCCGCATTAAAACACTTAAGTGTCAACATTAGATTTTAGTAAAAAATTCTGAAATATATATAGAATTTCTTGTCCCAGAAAGCTTTTTAAAGAATAAATTGGTTACTCTGTTAACAATCTGCCATAGACTGACTGAAAGTAGAGCACAGGATTTTGCTACTTTTAAGAGGTTCTTAACCATATATTTCTTAATATTATAAGATAATATAGTTGATGGATACTTAGGTATTTTGTGCACATTTGGAAAGAAGTTACACTTAATTTCCTTCATTTGAGTGTTAACTATTTCACACATGTGGTTTTGTCACAAGTACATGTTTTTCTTTAGAAATGACTTATAAATTTATGCATTCATTGAAGCATTAGCTTGAACCTCTTCTCTTTTTCCAACTCTTATTTGTCCCCAAAGGATAGTGAAGTATTAATTGGTTTTAATGGCTCCTAATGCTACCTCTGTCTGGGATTTCTAAGGAAAGGTGAAGAGTTGGAATAGAATTTGTGAAATTTGTCTGGGGAGGTGAGAAAGTTTAATGTGCTTGTGAACCAGCACATTTCTTCTAGGTAATACTATTGTACTGTAATAAAGATTGAAATCTAATTTTCACTCTTGGATTTAACCCTTTAAGTAGATTAGTTAACATTCAAAGAGGAATTTTCTGAAGAAACATGCTAACTAAATTCCTGTACCTGGAAATGACCAACACCTGATAAAGCAGGAAATAAGAATCTCTTATTTAAACATGTTTATAAAACCAAAGGAAAAACCTTTCTCTCCTTCTCCCTTAAATTAAGAGCAAGGGCATGCTAATTTGGATTCGCAACTAGAAGGGACTAGCCTGGATTATGCAGTTTGCTGTCACAATCAAACAAATTACAGTCACCAAGTCTGTAGTCACCAGAGACATGTATCTGGTTGCTATCACTCTCTCCCAATAAAAATGATTCTTACCAGCAGAGGCTAATTTGTCTGAAACATTGTTCCTGGTGCTCATACACTGATTTACTTTAGTAACTCTGTGACTTTATTTAACAAGTAGCCATCTAGATATTTGTTTCTATCCAACACAAATTTTTATTGAGATTCTAGAAAATATAAAGAAGACTATTACCATTTTAATAGCTTTAAGATAACAAATCTTGAAAAAAATGTTATTCTTTCCACCTTTTAGCAGTTGACATTCCTACTTTTTCCTTTACCACAGGGTATCAGGGTGATATAATAAGCCCAGTCCTGTGTTGGGGGGAGAGAGAAAGGTGTGCCTTTTTTAGTATTTTCTTCTGTAAAATTGGTGCAGGCTTCAGAGGAAAATAGAAATGCAGAGAAAGTCTGTTCATCTTGCTTCCCCATCCCCCCCCCCTTTTTTTTGGTCACCCTGTGTTCATATGATAGTTCTAGTATCAGATACTGGGCAAATATTTCTTCATCATCAAAGGTGAAAATGAAATTTACTGGGCATTTACTAAGAGTCAGGTATGACTTAAGTACTCCATTTGAAATATATAATTTATTCCTTACAATTAGAGAGGCACTGTTATTATCCTATTTCACAGAAGGTGAAACCGAGGTTTAGCAAGATTAGCTAAATCGCCGAAGGCCATATCCCAAGTAAGTGGCAGAAACTGGGTGCAAACCCAGATCTGTGTGATTCAAAGACAATGTTCTTAATCATCATCTTGAGTATCAATTGTACATATAATGTATTAGAATGTTCTATATATTTTGTTTCATATACTTGGAGTCAGCATGTCACAGGAAGAGAGCAACATAAAAAGATAGATCTGGGGTTAAGATCCTTGTATTTGGATTTAAGTTGTTTTTTCAGAGTCTTAATTTTACCACTTATTTTGGGTATTGGGTGAATTGTTTAATCTGTTTGAACCTCAGTGTCTTTTGTGAATTGGGGAGTAAAAAGTGTGTAGTGACTGCTCTATTAGCTATTGACTAATGACCTCCAGAAGTTATCATTTAGCAGCATGGGGCAGAAGTCTATAAGCCTTGATCACATTTGCCCCATGAAGATGTTTTGAGATTTAATCCTAAAAATGTCTTGTAGTTGCTATCTCTGTAAAAGGAAGTAAAAAAAAAAAGGAGGGGGGGTGCGTGGGTGGGACCAACTCCATTTTTCCTTTTTTTGGTTTTGTTTTGTTTTGTTTTGTTATTAAGGAATGTTTCTGCTCACTATTTAAAGAGAATGGTTAAGAGCCTATGCTTCAGGATCAGACAGAATCCTTGCTCCACTACTTACTAACTATATAACTCTTAGAAGAATTCCATTACTGTTCAAAATATATTTGGTGTCTTTTCGCTTCTGTCCTCACTATCACCATCCTGTTCCATATTACTCATTCTCCATATAATGGCTAGTGACCTTACTGTGACTGAAATCTGATAGTATATATAATCGCCACACATCTTTCTCCTCCTCCTTCTCCCCCACTCCTACCCTGTTAAAAATCTTCCAATAGCTTTCTTTCACTAAAATGAAGTCTAGACTCCTTACCTTGGCTTTGGCCAGCAAGACCTTGTATACTCTGATCTGGGCCTACCTCTCTGAACTCACTTGCGTTTTGCTCACTGAGCCCCCTGACATTTTTTCAGTCCTTAAACTCACTAAGTTGACCCTACTTGCAGCTTGAACACATCCCCTCTCCTGTGCTCAGAACACTCTTTACTTTTCACATAGCTTACACTCTATCCCTAAAGTGTTAGGCTTTTCTTTACCGCCCAATCTAAACAGGGTCTCCTGTTTTGCTCACTTGTAGCACCATATTTTTCTCTTCTCTGGCACCTGTCACAGCTTTTCGCTTTATATTCATTTATTTTTGGTTAGCATCTGAGTCCCTACCTCCTCCAATTATAATCTCCGTATCTTTTTGGTTCAGTGCTGTATACCTAGCCCCAAACACAGTTATTGAGTGGGTACTCAATAAATCATTGTTAATGATGAATGAATAAAATATCTCTATGACCTTTCAAAGCCTTAATTTATGCATCTGAGAAATGCAGGTAGTAGTTCCTCTCTGTAAAGTTATTGTGTGAATTAAATGAGGTTAAATTTATATAAAATACTTAGCCCTGTGCTTGACAGAGGCCTCAATAAAGGGTCGTGTCTACGGCAGCAGCCGGTGAGCAGACATTCATTAATCCCACGGTACGAGTAAGGCTGCTAATGTTTATAGAACATATTTTTAAAAGATAATTTTGTTAGATTTTTGTTTTACTTAGTCTTCACTTCCCCCCTTTTTATTAACATTGGTATTCATATCTAGGAAATTAAAATGTGGAATTCCAGCAGTGATTCCATGCTTTCTAATGGAGCAGTGATATGAACCAGCCTCAGCTTTGTAATGTCACAGTTATCAGAGCCGTGATGTATATTCAGAAGGGTAATTACTTTGGGTAGTAATTTCCTAGACTGCCATCCACCCCTGCCCTGCCCCAGCCAGCTGGCCTTGAAAAAGCAGCACTGCTTTTATGTGTGCACACAATCAGTCTGTAAAATCCCATTATCCCCAACTTCCACACCCCTGTGGCTGCATGCTTCCTTTTGAAGCCTCTTAAAAAAGGAAAAAAAAAATTCAAGTCAGCCCTAAAGTTCATTTCTAATCTCATTTCATCCAAATAATATAAAAATGAGATGGGGGCTAGGAAGTGGAGGAGGGGTCCATAATGTGCTTTGCTTACCTGTTCACCTGGAATCCTATGATACTTGTGGGAAAGACTGATAAAACTAGGAAATACTTCTTCAATGTATCCTTTGAGATAAAGTGAGATTTTACTCTGTTTTGATCAAAGACTAGAACAAGGTTAATTTGGTTATTCTAGTTCTTTTTTTTTTTTGATCTGTTCAGAATGTCTATACCATTTAGAACAGGAGTCTCCACCAAGCTCTCATGGCCAACATCCTTTTCACTGTGATCATCTGTTGGAGTCCTAAGTACAGTGACCTCCTCTCCTCTATTTTTCTGTTTTGTGTGTCTTTTCACCTGGAAGTTTGAACTCCTTTCAGGCCTGTTTCCTAACTGCTTCCACTCGGCCCATTGTGGTCTTTTTTTTTTGGATTCTAACTTCCCATGTAACTGACATTTTTCTTAGCATTCTTTCCATGACCTTGAACTAATTGACATCTGTTTCCTGAGGATGATACCTTCCAGTCACCTGTTCCATCTCTTACTGTCACAACTTGATGAAACTTTGGTGTAGGGGAAGAGTATGAAATATAGGAAGGGAGCTTTAAAAATTTAAAAATTTTTAAATTTTTTTTAAATTTTTTAAATTAAAATTTAAACATTTAAAATTTTTATTTTTAAAAATTTAAAACTTTAAATTTTAAAAAATAATTTAAAAATTTAAATTTTTTTCTCTGTCCCTGAAAGATCACTTCCTGACTATATTTCTGTCACCATTATTCAAAAACCTTTCTTTTTAAGTCCTTATATCTGTATCACCTGATCCCATCACCATCTCCCTTGTCTTCATCCCTGGGATGTTTCCTCATCTTCCTTAGGAACTGTCTTATAAACCTTACCCTCACACCTACCCTTTCCATCTCCCTGGGTGACTTTGTACTTCTTGCTGGTGACTCTTCCAAAACTTCAGCTTCTCAGTCACACCTTTACTTAAGTCATCTTAGATTCACAGCCAAGACTTGGACCACATCTCTCCTGCATCTCATTTTCTCTTATTGAATGCTCTCCCTGTCCTCATTCTATGTTTCTATCTCTGTACCCCATCTTATTCTGAGGTCAGTCAGCATCCCTCCTGGTACTCACTTCCTTATCTCTCTTGATCCCTTCACCCTCCAAACTAAGTTCTTAAAGAGTAGTATTAGTCATCACGTCTCTTTTCTTTATCTCCCATTATCCTGTCAGCATCCCAGAGGCTCTTACCTCTCTGGGGACACTGCTTCAGAATCCCTGGCAGTCCTCTCCTTTTCCATTTTTTTTTTTTTAAGATTTTATTTATTTATTCGACAGAGATCTACAAGTAGGCAAAGAGGCAGGGAGAGAGAGAGAGAGGAGGAAGCAGGCTCCCTGCTGAGCAGAGAGCCCGATGCGGGGCTTGATCCCAGGACCCTGAGATCATGACCCGAGCCAAAGGCAGAGGCTTTAACCCACTGAGCCACCCAGGCGCCCCTCCTTTTCCATTTTAAATAGTGTTCTCTTCCAAATTTACATTCCAGACTACCTTTTGACATCCTCTTTTTTTTTTTTTTTGATATTTGTACATCCTTGATTTTATAATTTTCTTCTCATGATGATTTTCTTCCTTTGTGCCTTCCTTTTTGTTTGTTTGTTTTTGTTTCTTTCTTTCGCTTCTCTCCCTTTTCTGTCCTCACAAAATATTGTTCCTGTGGCTCATCTCTTCTCCCTCTGCTTACTTCTGTTGCTGCTGTCTTACACCCTCTCAGCTTTAATAATAATCTGTTAGATACACTGAGGATTTCTCCCCAAACCCTCATTTCCCACTTCCCAATAGCATTTCAGAAGGATAACATACAAGTATTTTAAAACCTAAGGCACTTACAGTTTATCATCTAAACTGGATCCAAACTGGGTCACTTGGAAGGTTAGGGAAGGCACAGTTTATAAGTAGCCGATATAAATCTGTACGATGCATAGATTACAAAATACTCTGATTTGCTTTTCTAGTATTTTTCATCATTAAGTGTCTCACGAGCATTCTGCTTACCTGGGCTAAAAATCCTCACCTTCAGTTTTTATTCTTTGCTTAGTTCCCAGTTTCTAGGAATTCTACCTTTCGTGTATCTTTGAATTACACTTTTGTTTTTAAAGCGCCATTCCACTGTTTAGGCCCTTGTTTCCTCTTGCCTTCAGTAATGCATGTCCTTCTAACTTATCTTCTTGTTCTCATATTTTTCCTCATTCATCCTTCATTCAATATTCCTTATTTCTACAAGATGTCCCTAAAGTATACTGATTATTTATACACCTGTTCAGAAATGATCACCAAAGCATATCATCCAGACTTTCTCAGTTGGGAATTCAACACACTATATAGCCTGACATAAAAGAGCTTTTCCAGCCTTACCTCCTTTATGGACCCTGTATGTTCAGCAGGTGTGTTGGCCTTCCCCCAGATACCTCCAAAATCAGGTGTCCCCAGTTGCATCAGAATCACCTTTGGAATTAAAGAAAAATTTAAATACCCAACTTTAGTCTGAAAGAATTAAGTTTAGTAGGTCTGTCTTAAGGCCTGGTTATCTTTATAAAAGCCTCCCCAAGGGATTGTGACCAAAGCCAGCATTGAGAAACATTGCCCCTGTTTTCCTATCTCCATCACTTTTTTCTCCATTTTCTCCATGGCCAGTATCTAGTTTCTTTTTAAATATTATCTTATCCTTCATTTTACCTCCTTCATGAGGTCTTCTTTGAGCCATCCACATATATATAGCTATTTCTTCTATACCACAGTTGTAGCAAACTTTTGTTAGATCTTAGGTTTATCCCTTACATCCTATAGACTGCATACTTCTTGAAGCCAATGCTTCATTTATTTATAATGTAGACACCATTTGTATAGGTCGTTGGGTGTCAAGATTATATGTAAAGAAATTTGAAGTTCTTCAGAAAGTGATTGATAAGCATGAGTTGTGTTTTGCTAATTTAACCAAAAGTCTAAAAGCATAAAATACAATAGTTTTAATTCCAAGACTGTGCTAAATTAAGATTTGCCAATCATGCTAAGTAGGAGAAAGGAACTAGAATTTTAAATGCCACTACTCTTTTCAGCAGTAGATGAGTTAATATTAAAGTAAATTCAGTGGTGGATTGGTTCCTTTAACACCCACGCTTCAGGTGCTTTAAAGCATGTGGGTCTCTTTGGATTCCTCAGGAAAACTGTCATGTTGGCATGTAGCTATAAAATGTGCTTCACTCAGAAACTGTAGTTAGTAAAGCAGAGGCTTTTTGTTTTTGTTTTTGTTTTTTACTAGTTCTTTTGGCACAGGGGAATACTTTTAATAAATCAGCCTTGCTGAAAGATGGAGCACAGTATTGTTTTTAATAGGGAATGAGAATGTAAGTGCAGTGATTGAATGTAGTTACACAAGAGACTGCATCCAAAAACGATTTTTTGATTTCTGTCAAACATTCAGCAAGGGAGCGATTTTCCCCTCCAATATATGTATGTGTGTATGTGTGTGTGTGTGTGTATTTTTTATATTTATATATATATATATATATATAATATAGAATATAATATATACAAAATATAATATATATAATATATATAATATAAAATATATAAAATATTTATATATATATAAAATACACACACACACACATTCATTCTTTGGTAGCTTCTCAAATTGTACTCTTTTTAAATCTCTAAATTGTATATTTGGGTGGGATTTTTCTTTGTCCTACAATTTTGTTAGTACTTGATCAGTAAAAATTGTAACCATTTAGTTTGGGATACATACAGATATATTTTATAATTAGTACCCTTTAAGGTAGTTATTTATATTTTATTATTTTATTGAAAAGATATATATTTGGATTTCTAACAAGCCTAGGGAAATAATAAACTTTTACCCTGTCAGTGGTGTCTCTGTTTGCTGATATAAAACTCATTTCTGATTTGTCCCAGGTAAGATAATTATAATGCATATATTAAAACATACCTAAAATTTTCTGTGCTCATGAAAGATGTACTAACTGGAAAACAGTCAATATAATCTCTTGGCTCTTGGCTTTTTATAAACTCACAGGTTTATAGCAATTTTATGGAACCATCCAGCCCTTTCCCTGACTTCTGGCAGCATTGTAGCTGAACTGCTCAAAACCTCTAGAAGCAAAATCAACCTTTCTTCACAAAATGTTCCCTATAATTAATGTTAATCACATAAGTCCTTGCTAAGTTAGCTGGAAAACAATATTCTTCATAATAGGAAGTCAAAAGAGGTATTGGGAAATATATGAGGATGGCAAATGAAAAATGAAAAAATGAGGTTTCACAGGCAGCTGGAGATATTTGTTAGTAGACCAGTAGAAGCAGAAACATCTGGCCAACCTCTGGAAACACATGGCAAACTTTTCTTAACTGAACTTAATTTCTGTTAAGTAGTAATAACTTAAGTAACTACAGTAGTAACTTAGTAGTAACTAAGTAGTAACTTAAATTGGTTTGAACATTGTGCAGTTTCCATGCATGTCATTTCATCCTCACCACAACCCTTTGTTCAGGCGGAACTAATAAATAGCAATGCCCCCCCCCACACACACACCATTTTATAGATAAGGAAACTAAGTGGGTTTTTTTTGTTTTTAAGTACATACCTAGTAAGTGGTAGATCTGGGATTCTAAAACCTCTAATGCCAACTCACACTACCAAAAAGCAATTGTAAAAAATATTAGTTTTTCAAAGATCACCTTAAAAAGTATCAGTCAGGACAATGGTAGCAGCGTAGGAAAGACAGAATGATCACAGCACCACTTCTGAAGTTTTCCATCTTTGGTGTGAATAAGCAAAATAGATTCTAAAACACTTCTAGGAAATTAGTTTGTGCATGGAACACTGAACTCTTTAAAATGATACACAAGCTCAAGATATTGCTATTTTTTTTTTATTTGTAGCCAACGTTTATTTTTATGCCTAGAAAAATACATGGGGGTGCTTAGGAATAATGTGCTGGGCAATTTGCTACTTCAGTGATAGTAACATAATCCCGAAAAAGCAAGCACGATTATTTTGTACTTTTTCTTGTTTTATTCAGCAGTAAGACCATAATTTTTCATATTTAAGCAAGTATGAAAAATTTGTCGAATTTTAAAAGCTGAATACATGTAGCGTTGAATCAAGGCACATACAAGACTGGCCAAAGGGCGTACAATGCACTTTGGTTTTTTTGTTGGAAAAAAAAAATCATGGCAACAGAAGAATGATGTGGTTTTTAAACAAGTAATAGCTCACAATTCAGTAGGAAGCTAGAAAGAAATGTTACAAGTTCATTATGTAATATGTGGAAAACTGTGACAGTAATGGGCAGTATTCTTGATCATTGTGAAAGTAAATTGAACTTTTATGTACAGTGTTAAAACATTTCACATAAATCAGATCTAAATTTGATTTCTAGCATTTATTTTTCTTTTAAATTCTTCCTTATTTAAAGTACTACTTTCTCTGCATTTTTGAGGGGGAATTGCTTATGGTTACACTACCTTTTTAAATATGTATAAGTGTTTCTTTTTTGAAATCATTTATGATAAAAACATTATAAACATTAACAATTATGTCTTTAGAATTCACTTCTCAAAAATCAGGATGGTATAGGCAAAACCAAAATGCAATTCTGGTGTTTGTGTTCATTATACTATAAAGTCTAAGTTTTCATGTTTCCTAAGTACAAATTTTCCTCCTAACTTAGAAGCGTGCTCCCATTATTGATTTTGTGAAGTCCTTTATTCTCAAAGCCTTGTTAACAGTGGTTTTAATAACAGACTTCACACTCCTTTATGCCAGCTGATGTATTCAGTTCAGAAGATAATGCTTACTTTCTTAAGGATATCTAATTTGCTTAGAGTAAAATTGGAGATATGCAGCAAGTTTGATATTGCCCATTACTTCACAAATATTTTAATTTATTGAATACCACTGGGATAATACAAATTGAATAGTTGGACATTACTTCATAACTATTTTTTGAACTTTAATTTTTCTCATCCAGCCAGTTTTTTTTTTTTTACATTTTATTAATACCAAAGTGAAAAATGGCCTGTGCTTATACTACAAGGATCTTATGTGAACTCAGTCCTGATTGTTCAACACAGCAAGAAAATTCACTTTCACAGTCAACAAGTCATCTTACTCAGTAGAACACAAAGTAAATGGTTTATAACTTCAATATTTGCAAGGAAAATACAGTACAAATTACTAAAAAATACTAAAATATAGAATTGTGTTCAGGCATCTCCACTACATCAATCGCAGCAGTAACCTGAAATTTGAAACTTTTAATAAAAAGTTCTTAAATATAAATTATATGGCAAATGTACAGTACATTGCTTTTTTCAGTCTCTTGTTTCCAGTGTTTTGCAGTAGAACAGGGTTCCTACCATCACCTCCCTTAGGTTTAAAAAAACCAAAACACAGTCTGCTACAAGGCCTCCAGCATCATGAGTGTGAGTGATCTGAGTCTGGAATACCACTGTCTCTGTAGCTTCGGTTACTACTGCTTTCACTGTGATTGTTTTTGTACAGATTCATTCCATTAGGAGGAAATATGGTGTGTATTACAAATTCCTCCTTTGAGATTGGTTCATTGCTTATTGGTAACATCTGAAAGGAAGTCTCCCTGATTTCCAGGATGGAGTTGTCCTTCTTAGTGCCAGCTTCCGCATAGTCATCCTTTCTTCTCCTCCCTTTGCTGTATGCACAGTTCCTTGAGAAGAGTGATCCATTCCTATGAACATACCAGCACACTAAAGCAAGAAGGGCAATGGTCACCAGGGCCACAGCCCCACCAATGATGGCAGCCAATGGTAAATTGGGATTTTTGTAAGGTTCTTTCTCTTGCTCTCGATTAAGGGTCGTTGTAGGGTTGTACATTCGAAGGGGTGCAGTTTCAGTCTCAATACAAACACGGGTGTCATCAAATAGGTAGAGGTTACTGGTTTCCATGGGAACCATGCAGACTCGATAGGGCGAATCAGGCTCCAGGGCGGTGACTAAGTATTCATTGCGTTCCCCTGTTACGATTGTTTCTGTTATAGATCCAGATGCTGGGCTATGACCCAGTTTGAGCCAACTGAGTCTTAAAGCAGTCATAGGTAGGACAAGTTTCCAAGAGATATGAATTGTGTCGGAGGTGACGGATTTCACAGTAATTATAATTGTTTTTCTTGCTGGACTCCCTGTGGTTCGCTGATCTTTAGTGAGCTTGGGGTTCTTAATGTCTGGTTGTTTGGTCACTGGAGCTGGCCATTGTCCTTGAGCAGGATATACCGTGTTGGGTATTGCAGTGGTTATCTGAATGGTGCTTACAACTGCACTGTCCTTACAATCAAACAGTTCTGCATTAAGGTCCTTAATAGCCATCCCCCGCACTTTTTCTGGGGCTTGGCACATAAGCCCACGCACATTGACCTTCATAGGTAGTGACTGTAGCCAGTCACGTACCCATTTCATCTTGCACCCACAATACCAGGGATTGTTGCGAAGAATCAGTTGGGTTATATTGTCTAAATCATCAAAGATACCCTGAGGTAAATTACTTAGGTTGTTATTGGACATATCAAGTCGATACAGCTGCCTTAGATAAGAAAAAGCATTTGGGGGCACCCGATTGATGTGGTTATCTTGAAGATAAAGCTTCCTCAGGTTTGTGCCTGGAAGGTTTACTGGTGCAGCAGTCAGGGAATTCCGTACCAGAGACAGTTCTGTTAAGTTGACTAGGTTGAAGAAAACTTTATCACCTAAACCATGGTTGTTCAACAGGTTTCCATCCAAAACCAGGCGTTTGAGGCTAGTAAGACCTTGAAGAGATGGTGATGAAATAGTGGATATGCGATTATCATCCAAGCGTAATTCTTCTATAGTCCTGGGCAAACCCCAGGGGATTGTGCTAAGGTGATTACGGGACAGGAAAAGCAGTCGGAGATAGTTGCTGTCTCGGAAAGCCCCCTCTTCAATGCTAACAGCAGACACTGAGTTATCATCTAAATGTAATTCTTCCAGATAGGGAATTTTGGAAAGCGAATCATAAGTGATAGTCCTTATGTTATTTTCTTGCAAATGTAACTCTTTTACATACTTTGGTAGGTTGGTAGGAAATTCATCTAAACTGTTGTGGTAAAGGTATATTCTTTCTACTTTCAGCAAGTTTTTCAAATCTGAAGGAATTCCAGCGTTATTTATTTGGTTGTTCTGAAGGTAGAGAGTTGTAGCATCCTCTGGTATTCCTGTCGGAATGGATGTCAGAAAGCGATCATTACAGTAAATGAAACCTGCGTCACAGCGGCACACAGATGGGCAGGATTTAGCCATAACTGATAGAGGTACCACCTGAAGGAACAGCCCAATTTTAGTCCCAATGAGGAGTATGCTCCAGGCTGGGCTGATCATGGTCAGCAGTGTTGAGGTCTTTGTACACGGTAACGTCAGAGCCCTAAAATGGAGTGAAAAGAAAGACAGAAAACAGTTAGGTGAGGATACTTAAAATAGTATTCAAAAATAGATGTAGAAACTAAAATGTGTATAAATGCACTTTTAATGTATTAATTTTTTTTTGTGCGTGTGTAGAGTTTATTGCAAGCTAACAGTGAACATGATCATATAATCTCTTTACCGTAAATGTTTGTAGTATTAAATTAAGGCGTATCATGTCCCAAATCCATTTGATTTTGAAATGTTAAATATAACAAAAGTTTTATTGAGCATTTTTGTAATGTTTGATATCAATTCTATAGCCAGTCACTGACCAAACTAATCAATTTTCTAATTTTTTCTTAATATTCATAATGAATTGACACATAGGAATATGATTTGTTGTATTGAAATAATATTACTGTTTTTTAAAAATCAAAATTTGATGTCTGTTTCTTACAGTTAGTTGTAGAAATGTATCCTCTTAGTATCAGGAATAGTGAGTTAATAGATACCTCTTACAATTCTGAATCCTAGTAAAGTCATTAATTTGTTTTGATTATTGTTGTTAGTATTTTTCTTTGATTATTAATATTAAATACTCTTACATAGATATTTCTAACAAGGAAATCAGAAGGAATCTTTTTCATCTATTTTAAGGAAGGAAAGAACACATAATAATACATCCAGCTAACCTAAGTGGAAAATTCCATTTCATATTAAACTAGTTCTTTCTTTTGTTCCCATTTTTTAATATGTTTCATGCTATATGACTTAATGGCCTTATGCAGACTTTTTATTATGTTCTATCTTATAATATGTTTCACAATGCATTTATCATTCTTCAGGTTCTAATCTAGAATATGGCTAAACTTTTCTCCATGGCTAGAGAGTTATAGATTTGGACTAATCTGTTGTAGAACAGGATGTCTTCAGCACTTTTATGTATTAATTAGCCTTTGTAATTTCAGGCATGAAAATAAAACACTTTAATATTTTTCCTACCTTATTGAATGATGTGAATAAATTTTGCGTGAGTGAAAATCCAATGCACATATATTATTTTCCTGGTGAGGGGATGGGACTTATAAACTCTTGTTCAGTCCTTGGAAATGTTCTTCACTGTTTGTTCAAGTAATCCTATGCCGCACACACCTCCAGATCAGGCTCGCTGTTGTCAATGAACATTCCAGCTGCAGTTCAGCATGGTGGGCAAGCTCATTAAAGTAGGAACCAGAAACAATTCAGCTTCCTGTTACTATGTAGAACACATGGCTTCCTATGCACTTTTTTTTTTTTTTCTGATAGAGTTTCTGTGTGAAGGTTCCTTTTGTGTAGCTTAATTCCCTTAGTAGAAATTGCTCTCTTTAAAATTCTTATTGGCTCTTCTGCGCAATGTGGTCAGAGATAGTAACTTCAGATCCTCATGGAGAAAGCCATTCATGATGCTAAGGCCTGTATAGTAATAGGTTTTTCAGTCAGTTACCCCCCACCTTTATTCCTATCCAGGATTATCCAAGTATAAACTTTGTACAGTAGCTATATCCTGAGGTATGATTACCTGCTGTGAAATAGCTATTTCCAGCTTTTGCTTCTTGCTGCTTTCTCAGAATATCTGGTGCAGTCACGTTATAGAAGAATAGGTATTCTTTTTTAAGAGGTAAAACTTAATTCAAATATTCTTCATAGGAAAAAAAAGGAAGCATACTAGATTTCCTTTACATTTCTCTTCCTTAAAATGTACTGGATCTGAGCATCTCCTGTGAAAGCAAAACGTTTTAATGAACTATTAATAATGAACTTTAACATGATAAAGAGATTTCCTAGAAATTTAACTTCAGTTTATCTTTTAAGCAACACATCTTTCAACATAGTAGTTGGTGAAAAGTTGTTTGTTACTTCCCAATTTTACTATATAAATAAAGTAGGAGCTAAAGCTGAGATTGTCACCAAACAGATAATTTCTACTGTTAACTGACTGTTAATGTCACTTTAAATTAAACACAGAAGGAAAGCTTCATTCAAGAACCAGTAATTGCCTTCCATGGCTTTTGAATTCAGTTCAGGCCAATTTTTAGAAGTTCACTTTTAAATCTTAGATATAAAATGATTAAATGTTTGAAAAGAAGAAAACAAGTATATGTCAAAGAGGTGAGCAAATATGTAACAAGGATTTTTGACAAATGCCATGGTAACTTTTAAGAGATTTCTGAACATGGTTTTACAAAGTCTTACAGTCTACTGTAAAGACTTGAAAAGAGTTTGCTTTGGAATTTTTTCTTTTGATTTGCTCCGTGCCTTGTTTAAATCTTCCTGTGGGACTCAATTTTCCCAATTGCAGAATGTGAATGTCATCACCTTCCTCCTTAAAGGTATTTCTGAGGACTAGTTGATGATCTTGAAACTCTAGTTACTCAGGTGTTCTTGGCCAAAAGGTTGCATAGATGTTCAAGTAATTATTAGTTTTTCAGGAGAAAACAATTTTAATTTTCTTTTGTTTTAATCTATGTTTGAAATAGAAAGGACCCTATGTCAATCTATCTTCTTATAATGACCATTTGGAAAGCATATCAAAACCTGACAAGGTTTTGCTTTCTCTAGGTTCAAATAGAACACACCAATTTCCAGTAAGTATATTCTTCATTTCTGAAAGAAGAATTAAGGCTTCACCACCACCCCCCCCAGTGATTTTAATGATAACTGTTTTGCCCATTACCTAATATCCATGAAGATTTTTGGGGGAGTAGTTGTGGGGAAGTGGGTAGCATCAATATCTGTTATGCAGGGTGACCCACTCAGGGGCTTTCTGTACATGTAGAGAGCATTAGGGTATCATGGAAATATTTGACCCTGAAATTAAGGACTACAGTAGATGCAATTTGCTTCTCCCCCAGTAATTACCTAGCATCCAACAAGGATAGCATCTGTTCCAGAATTCAAATACTACTGAAGTGAATGTTAAACAAGGCCAAAATTTGTTTCTGGTTCTATTTGAAAATTCATTGTCTTTTAGCTTGCTACCAAATATCAACACTGTCATAGAATGCATTAACAGAAGGAAACTTAAAAAAAATACAGATCCATTTAATTTATTATTTAAACAACTTGAAGCAAAAATAGCAGTTAGCAGATGGATAAAGTAGTCTCTAGTGGATCTTGCAAAATGCCCACAGAGGGAAGTTTAAATGATTTATTGTTCAAAGTGAGGTTTTACTCTGATACATTTAGGGCTTTGCTCATTATTGTTGAATTTCAACAGTGTATTTTCTTGAAAACTGTTGCTTTCATGGAATGTAAAAATGAAAAATCAAGCTGTTGAAATTATAATGACAGAGTTATTTTAAAAAGTATCTGCTTTAAATATTTTCTAAGCTTGAAAATTATTCAACATTTAAAATAATGTGGCTAATTTAAACTAAGGAAACAATGACTTTTGTTAAACTGCATTAGAAGCTAATTAAAAACTATGATAAAAATCACTGGTGAGAACATGCTTAAAATGTTACCAATAATCAGGCATTTGTCATACTCCAGAACACACTTTAAACTTGAGGAGATGAATCTGATGAATGAGAATTTAAAAACTGTTGACTGTTCCCCAAGTCAGGTCAGCCTAGAGTATGTCCAAGATGATCATAATGATAACTAGTGATAGAGTTTGTATCTGAACTATAAACATTTTATGAAATCAAGCTCTAAGAATATGTATTGATTTTTATGTTTTTAACCCAGAGATAATGAAAAAAAAAACAATTCTAAATTGGTGTGAAAAGACAACTAATTTGTTTATTTTTCTTGTTTTACATCTGTAAAACTGCTTTTGCTTTTCTGATATGCAAACTCACATTGTCATTAATACAACAGTGGTAATATTGTGGGATTAACAGCCTAAAATCTCATTAAATTCTTGGAAAATGTTATTCTCTTTTCCCCAAATTACATTAAAACAAAAGGCAAAATTATCAAGCAGGTTTCTTTGGAGAGGATACTCTTTGAGAAATAAAGATTCCCTCAAAATTCCTACTCCCTTTCTTTAAACTCAAAACAGTTCATGTTTGATTGCGTTTTATATCTTTTCCTTCCTTTTTATATTTGAAACTACAGTGCTAGACAGCTGTTTTGTTTTGCATATTAAAGGCTCTAATAATCTATCTAAAATATGTGATCCTGCCCCCCATTCTAACACTTCCCCTTTTCTGAGCTAGTTCTACATATTCACGCACACAGAGATGTGGTAGCTGATTGTGAATGATAAAAAGAAAAATGAGCCCTACTGGTATGGACACTGTGGCCAGGTTTTCACAGCATCGACTTCAGAAGCCTTTATGTCTGCACAGGCTTGAAAAGAGGCCATTACTTCTGAATGAAAAGGAATTGATCTTTTAGAAAAATATTATTAATAGGGTACCTTGGGAAAAAAAACATAAATGGACCCTAATTACTTAAAGGAATGTTTTAAACCGTTTTTTAATGGAATCATTACTAAGTAGATAGAATTTAAAACTGTGGCAAAAGGAACAACATAATCACCTCACTGATAAATCAGATTTTTAATAGGGATCTTTCTTGTCAGTTTCTTTTTATAAACAAAAATTGTGGAGTTAAAAAAGTATGCATTTATAATGTAATCATCAAGTCTGTTAAAAGCCTCCAATTTAGTTCCATAATACACCTAAGAAAGTATTAAATACATAAGGATGCTATCATTTTGAGCTATTTTAGGAAAACTAATATAAAAATTAAGAGGTTTTATCGAGTAGAAAACTGGCATTTACATACAGTCAAGGATTTGAGGCAATCTGCATGTTTATATGATTTCTGTTACTACAATATTTTAGAGGTGGGGATTTTTGAAATGAGAATGTATTCTCATGTTTTGATCACTTAGATTAAGATTATATGTTGATAATATGCACTAACTTCCTAAATCCTTTACTTGCTGCCTTTGATTTAAATTGATTTCGATTCGAAATCATTGCTTATTTTAAAAAAATCTTAAATTGAGTACAGAGTTTTGAGATTTTCATAAAGAGTCGTATTAATGATTTGCTTCACATAATGGTATCTTGATGGAACCTTTTAAAAAATATCAAATCTAAAAGTAGAACTTTTAATCCAAGTTAATTGCATTATTTTGAATAAAACCTTGAGAATGAAGAAAACAGATGCTTAATCAGATTTATCCAAGTCTGTGAATATTTATAGTTAAATTGGAATTTATATAATCAAAATTTACAGTTTTAGAAGGTAGTTTATTTATGAAGGGGTAAACTGCTGCTAGAAAGCACAACATAATGATCAACCGGTGAATGCTAAGTCTTTTAATGACAAATGGTATTTAAAATAAGCTACATATACGGTCAAACTGAAAAACTGGAGTACATCAGGTTAGTTGATAGTGACAGCAAAATGCTTTCTAAGCAGCCTGTCTGGTAGTTAAATTTTCCACGATCATCAGATTTCAGGAAAGTTCCAATTCTTTTGTTTAATGCCAGGCAAGCAGAAGGACCTCTAACTCCCCTCTTGAGAGTCATGAAGTCTGAAGGGTTTGCTGAGCGGCACAGAAGCAAGTATGCCTTTTCATACTTGGTTTTACCCAGACTATTTTCTAGCTTGAAGAAGGCTGTTTTACTTATGCAAAATAGGAGATAAAAGTTCCAAAGCAAAGGATTTTTACTTTCTCCTTTTATGTTACTGGTTCTTTTCTCTCAATAGATTTGTGATAAATGAATTCAATTCTCCTTCATTTATACTGGCTTTTAAAATTAAATCGAGCATCCTTAAACAAAAAGGCAAACTAGGAGGTTATCTTTCATGACAGTGGATGCTTCTTCCTTTTGTGATACTTAAAGCCATACTAAATGAATTAGAGAACCAAGACTTGTATGAATGAATGAGACATTTAGAGGGTCATAAAGCAGTAGAGGACTGAGAGCAGGGAACAAGCTTTAAGTTTATGTTGACCTTTGAGCAATTGCAGTTAAACCTATATTTTTAAAAATCACCAACATTTTCCCATTGCAGACTTTAAAGTTCCTTTTTCAGTGTTTGTGAGTACAATCTGGTTGATATGCTTTAAATTTCTAATATTCAAGTTTCCATACACGAATACAACAAATTTTTGTGTCTACCGTGTGCCAAGCACTGTGCTGGTCGATGAGACCATCCCAAATTATAAAACACTTTGTCTCTTCATTTCAGAGTAGGGTAATATTGATGTAAAGCATATGAAGAGGAAGAAAATCAACAACACATAAACTGATCAATCCACAGTCCAAAGGCACACTTTAAAAATGGTATTTAACCAAATGTGGTCTATGGGTTTTCTTTTCAAAGTTGCCACGGTAACTTGTGCACATGAAAACTGAAAGAATAAAGAACAAAAGCTGTCATTGTCTCATCAAGTGAGAGCAATTTCTCTCTCCTCTCATTTAAAGAGACTAATACCTGGAGAGAGCTTTTTAGACATTCCTGACACTTAATTTTGGGTCTAGGAAAAAGATAATGTATATGCAAAACAAATGAACTTAAGCTGCTGGTGAAATTGTATTTCATTCCTTTGTGACTTAAAATCTGTTTTCTCTGCAGTTCTTGTCAAGAGTCACGTTGAAGTCCTAAAACCTGCTCTTCTATGCAACAGAAACATGGCTTTCAAAACTCTTTTTTAGTGTGATGTTTTATCAAATTTAGTGATGTTGATTTGCAGTCTGAAACTGGAAAATGCTTTCTGAAATGTATATTCCCTATTTTGGTTCTTAAAAGGAAGAAGGCTTTTTTCAGAAGACATTTACAAATCATCTCCTTGGAAATTGGTTTGTCGATGTATGATAAGTTCTGAAATGGTGGAATGTTAGAAGTCAAGAAACAGCCCTTTTTATGCTCTGAAGAGAAAAATGTAGTTTCGAGAATTAATATTGCTGAGAGATTTACTGTAGAGTTTTTGCCCACTGGGGGGTGGTACACTCTACCAGAACACTGCTTTCAGAAGCCGCAAGTCAGATCAGATGTTGGCTGCTGCCGGCCAGTTTTTCTCTGGTTTAATTACAACAAAGCCTCCCGTTGAGAAGAGCAGTGAAGGCCTCTAGGGCAAAAGGTGGGAGGGGGGTGGGGGGAGAGGAAGGGGAATGAAAGGAAAAGGAGGGAAGAAATTACAGCCTTTGAAAAATTACTGAATCTTATTTCCCTCATTGACTTCATTTATGGTGGTCTTCATGGGACTTTAACAATTATTTATAATGCTATTAAGTAAACTGATTGAACAAAAATACTTAAGGTGGTTTAATTCACAATTTTTAAGTTAGCTGTGAATCTTGTCATTAAACACATTCTTTGTATGTAGCCCACCCACCTTAATAAAGGGGGGAAAAGTTAAGATACACTGAAATTTTTCTTTAAGTGACCAGATTTAATTTAGTGTTGGTATAAAGTTGGCATATCAAAAATAAAAAGCAGAAAGAAGAAACAGTCATATAATATTAACATAAGTTAAGTTCTCAGCTACTGATTTTTGTAGGGTTTAAAATTGTTCAAAATAATCCAGAAAGAGGAGGGAGCCTTGGGGTGTGTGGCCAAGAAAAGCACAGACAAATCTCTCTGCAGTGCACTTGCATGTTTAAAGCTGATAATTGTATTTTTCATCTGGAGACACTGAGTGTTCATTAGGGTCTGGTGTCCCTAGGCAGGAGATGCTGAACATAATTGGAGTTTCTATTTGATTGGGCAATATAGTCTAGAGAAGAAACTGGGGTAAAGATAATTAATAGCTTGCTAACAAAGTCTGACAGCCACAAGATTTCAACCAAATTTATTTCACACCGCGTCATTTAGCTCTGAAAAAGTTTTGATAGAATTGGAGGCTCCTTAATTAAAACTTGAAAGCGAAAGAAACATACCTTCTATTTTGCTACCACATTCAGTTATGACAAAATTTCTTACTGTTTTTCTTTTTTGTAAAAACTTTATTTGCTGTTCAATTATGTATTTCACAAATGTTAATGTTTAGGAAGTATTTAGTTGGGCATTTTGAACCTAATCATCATTGATTTAAAGGGGGGGCAGAGAAATGAAAAGCTCAATTAATAGCTAATGGTTAGTACTGTAGAAGAACAGTATTAATGAATTCATTATGTTTATTTGATAATATCTTTGCTTATTCCTGGATTTGATGTGATTTGGCAGTGCTCTATTAAAAAAATTGGATGTGATTTTCCTATATAAATATATACAATTACATTTTTGTAACCCTGTTTTTTTATTTCAGGCTAATAAATATATGTGTTTGTGTAACTAGGTGTGTATATGTTGTGTACACACACGTATTTGCAAACTAAGTAGCATATCTCTGATTTAATCTTCTTTGGGTTTAAAACCCATATATTATTATTAATATTGGTAGTAATGGTGATAATAATAATTGGTACTTTTAAAAGATTAATTCTTTACTCATTTCAGAAGAGATGAGTATCAGTCATCTGTCACTTTGGGGCAGGCATAAATGGTTATCTCAGAAGAGACAAATTTATTCTTTATGTCTTATGCTAGTCAGGATATTCATATGCTGCTCGGGATAAATGAAAGCCATTGCTACAGATGATGCACCTTTCAAGTGGCTTTATTCATGCTGTTTGTTGCTAATAAAATAACATTTATGTGCATTTTAGAGCAGATTCAAGAAAATTTAAAATAGCTATTTGTCAAAGGCATTCGAGAATCTGATTCTAAAAGTGGCAAATATCAAGGCTTTTTTTCCCTTTTTAATTTTGATAGATATCTACCCACAGATGTTGAAAAATATAGGCCTGTTGCACTTTTTGCCTTCTATGCAACCATTTTGTTTCAGACCTAATTCATTGAAAAAAAAATTTTTTTGAGAAGATATATTTAATTACTTTTGGAAGCTCTGCTGTATAAAATCATTTCTTTCAACATAAAATTTTCTTATTGTAAGTTGCAACTGAATGGATACTCTGCACATCCCACTTGATGAGGACTGTACTCATTCCCCCCCCCACCCCGCCACCCCAAACTCACTGCATACATCAGGCATAGCTTCCGTGCTGAGCTTTGTTAGTTTTTCTGAGTAGGCTATGCCAATTACTATGCTAGTCACATACTACATTTGCCCAAGCAGTGGATTTTGGCGTTCTCCTGGGGGTGGGAGGGAGGTATGGTTGGGAAGAAAGTCTTCCTCTCCTCTGAGCTGAATTCACTAGTTGAGATTTGCAAGCTTGAAATGCTTGAAGCAGCTCTGGCAGGATAGCAGAGCAGGCTTTAAAATCTAGGTGTAGCTGTTAATCCTTACAGAGGCACAGAAGTCTCCAGGAGTAGCTCGGCTAGCTGTGAGCAAGATGTATGCTTTTCATGTAACTGCGTACTCATGGGCTGAGGGATTATTGATTTTCTTTCACAGTTGTAAAAACAGCAATTGGTGATCATACCATACATACAGTACACACCAAGTTAGCAAGACCTTTCGCTTTCCTTTCTCTGAAAAAATCTGCCTTGTATTCTTCAGTATTTAACATTTAACTTTCCAACTTAAGGTTTTCCATAAGGCTCTTTTCAAATCACAACTCTACGTAGCAGAAAATAGGCATTAATTATTACTTTTTAATGAAAGAAGGTTTTAAGAAACTTCTTGCATTTGGCTCTATAGTCAAATTTTCCCCCCACTGGCTCGCACACACATAAATTGCTCTTACTCGTGACAGAGCAAGCGTTCATGTTTTGATGCCTCATGGTACCAAGTCATTTCTGTCTAAGGAGTAAAAACCAAGCAAACTTTCTGGGACAATCTTAAGGAAAAACATGGGAAACACTTACCAGGAAGACGAGAAAAAGCAATCCCATATATACTGCCGCTATAGCTGTAATTCCACTTACTGTGAACTGGAGTAACAACCCTCCCCCTCTCCCAAGCTCCGCGTTCAGTCCACACAAAGCCAACAGCAGCTGCAGGCAGAGCTTGTCCTGCTTCGGATCACTCCTACACTGAGGAGTGAGCTAGGGAGAGCATTCCAGTTTACTGCACACAGCCCACCTCCAAGTCTGAAGTTAAAGCTTCACCTCGCAGTGGTTGAAGAAGGGGGTGATGTCATAGATGGGCAGGACTTAGCCGAGCTCTTGTTCAGTGAGGTAACTGGATAGTCAGACAGATGAGCTTTGCAAACGCTAGAGGGAGTGAGAGAAGCCAAAATGAGGCGCTCAGCCTGCCAAGCTGGGATGCCATTTGGTTTGTAGGCAGCTTTTTGGAATTTTCAACATTTTCTGAAGTTTAGTACAACCAGGTAGTGGTAGCCAGCTTATAAAAAAAAAAAAATAAATAAATACGAGCATGTTTGGATATTTCTAAGAGTACAGTAGGAAAACACAGGTTCTTTTTATTTTTTAAGCTCTATGTATTAAAAAGAAGTTAACCAAAAATCCTATTATTTTCATTATTAAATAATTCCAATAGTGTTGTAATTTTGAAGGCTGGTAACTCCAACTGTGAATAATTATTCGACAAATGAGTAGAAGGCAGATTCACATAAATAACGGAGGTATTTAAAGGAAGGGGAACAAGAATGACAAAAGGTAAAGAACCTTGAAGTAACCAGTTCTTTTTCCTAGGGGTAATGAGTAACTTATTGTACTATATATGTTTTAGGAAATGAAAGTATTTTTCACAGACTTCCACTATTCGTCCATCTTTTTTGAACCTGGCAAATAGTAGATATTTTCCTATTTAGGGAACCCTCCCAAATATGAAAAGTTGTAGAAAAAATAAATAGATTCTTTTCCTTTCTGGTATGTTGTTGCTGCTCTAAATATGGATTAAGATATAAACATCTTAAGAAAAAAACCTTTCATGGGTGGTTTTGCTTTTATTAAAATAATTTTAATTTTGGTACATGAATAAATACTGGACAGTTATAAAACAGACATAAATGTCTGTATCTAATTAGCAGAATGGTAGACTTTAAGATTCAATTATGATTTTCATAAACCGGTTTCTACTATTTGGTCAACACTTGCTTTGGGCCCATAGTTTTCCACTAAGTTCATTTCACTTTTTAGTCTTGCTGGGGAGAATTTTGTTTTTATATTTACCTGGAGGGCAATTTCTTAAACTTAATACTACTTGTTTTAGTTTTAGAGATTCACAACATTATCTTTTGTGTTTTTTAAAAAGGTTTCTATGAATGGGTGTTTCTGAAGGAGGCCAGCTAATTGTCTTCCCCAGGAGTATTTGGTTATGGTCTCTTCATTAGCTTCATTTAGTTTATCTATTTATGTGCTTTTTTGATAGCAGTTTGACCTTCTGAATTCCCCTCGAAGAATGGGTGGTATCAAAGTAGAAGGTGAACCCTTGATAAGAGGTATATTGACCCCTATTGTTCCCTGATTGCACTTTGGCTGGCACTGAGGGCCGACCCATTACATCCAGGAGTTTTAGAATTCTGATGCTTGTTGAAAAGCCAATTTCTTAAAAATGTTAGCACAACTAAAGCTGAGATTTAGCTGCTGACTTTTTGGGGGAAAGGTAGGTGGGAATAACATAATCTCTCACTAAAGTGTGAATTTTCTTTTCTGTTACTGTAAAATACATGAATTAAATTATTTTATGAAATAATTCTTTCTAGAGGCTATTTTCAGATGGGAATTGTTTTATTTAACAAGGACTTTTTGGTTGGCCAAATTACTGTGGGCTTATATCCATATTTAATCAGTTGTATTTCCATTCAGGCAGACCTTAAACTGAAAAGAAAGATGAATGGACAGTTTTTGGTTGTAGGTAGCTAAAAGATGGTGTACGGCCTGGGAGTTAGGAGTTTCTGAGGTTTCTATTCCCTAGGCTGCCATTTGTTTGTTATATGACTTCATATCATGTGTTCTGGCCTTTGGTTTCATCACATAGCAAATAAAGGCAGCAAGAATTTACTGAATGCCAATTATGTGCTGTTCTTTTTTTTTTTTTTTTTTAAGATGTGGATTAAAATGTAAAAGCCAAGAGACTGTGAAAAATATTGTTTGTCCTAGAGGCACTGATTTTGAGGCAAATTCTAAGATAGTCCGCATCATCCTACCCTGTCCAAATATATACTCTTTTGCTGCTTCAGTGTGTTTTTTGCTTGTTTGTTTTGTTTTTGTTTTTGTTTTTTAGTTTCCTGCTTTTATCAGCTGCCTAAAATTCTGCCAGTTGGAGGTGAACTAAATACAATAATAATGTACCATCTCTGGAAAGATTAAAATTACCCTGAGTTACTATAGGCTGCTTTCCTTCTTTGTTACCTAAAGGAGATTAGCTGTAATAAAGGGATGGCTGTCCAGGTTTGAGGGGAAGACAGGCAATTTTCAGCCTGATGCTCTTTAGACTGGTGATAGGAAATGAGAGGCTGATTCTTCCTACAGAGAGAAGTCATCTCAGAGAGGAGGAGCCAGTGCAGTCTAACGTTGAAAGGCCATACTGGGGTTTCATCTTGGCTTTGTCACATGACTGTAGACAAATCATTAAATCTTCCTGAGTTTATTAGCTCAGCGTCTGACTCATAGTAAATACTCAGTGAATGGTGGCAGCCATTATTTAGATGAGGGCATCTGAGTACCTGGAAAAAAGGGACATCAAGAAGTAGAAGAGTGCCCAAAGGGAGGTAAACAGACAGGAGACAGTCAATCACAGCTTTTTCATGCTCATCTTAATTTCCCTTTGGAGTGGTTCTGTAGCCAGGGCATGGGGGAGGAGATGAGCAAGTAGATTTTCTTGTTGATTTTTTTTCTTTTTTTCTGTTGTTCTGCTTTTCATAGCCTCATGGTTTCCAAGGATTTAGAACTTAGTTGAGTTCTAGTAGGTGTTTTAAGGTTGAAAAGGTGTTTGTTGGTTTGTGTTTCATTCTGTTTTGTGGGCTAGTCTGTGAATCTAATGCTGTACGTGTAAAAAATCACTTCAGATTGTAACAGTTGGCCTGAAAATGAACTCCAGGAGTGTATCCTAGTTTTAGAACTACACTGGTCATATCAAAGAATTTTGTGTTTTTCTGTTTTTGCGAGAGGATTTGAGGGATTCACTAGTGGAGAACAGGGGAGATTGGATTTGGAATCAGGTTTCCCAGGCTCTGCCATTTACTTGTGCATCCAACAACAACAACAACAATAAATCCAATCTCTTTTAGTATAAACAACTCCCAGCTGAAAGTGACTGCAATACATAATTATTCCATGGAACAGTTTAATCCAGTAATTTTAACTTGTTTTGACTTAAGTTACCTCATTCATTTATTCATTCATTCATCTACTCATTCATTCACTCATTGTGTACAAATTCATTGAACATCCCTATAAAAGAAGGTAGTAGGAGTAGATGATCCACCAGACAACCTCCTGCTACGCTATTTGTGATTTAATCTTAGAATGTATTAAAATTCTTTTAAGTCTTAGAAACATTCTTTGTTATTTTTCTTCCATTCAACATTTTTCATGAGAATTAACTCTTCAAATTTGGGTAAAAAACAAACTGACAAAAAAACCCAGCTCAGGCTTTGGTATATCAAATGCCTTGGGCTATTATAGTTGAGAATTCTTTGGTTGTAAGTCATTGAAAGTCCAAGCCACATTGTCTAATCAGTAATTGGAATCTATTGGTTCATATAACTGAGAAGTTCAAATATATGGTCTGGCTTCAGGTAAAGCTTGATACGGTGGCTTAAAATGTGTCAACAAAATTACAGTTTCTCTCTGGCTCACAGTGTTCTGCCTTTTTCAGGGCTGGCAGCCTCCACAGGCTATATGCAGTGGACTTTTGGCAGCTCCAGGCTTTTCCCTTAGGCAGTAACAGTTCCACATATCACATTCCCATATTATGATGTTCAAGGGAAGAGAGGTCACCTCCAGAAGCTCCCGCATATAACCCTATGTTCAATTTCTCTCATTCCTGAGCTTATTACAGGGAGGTGGGGAGGGGGGAGTATGTTGGTGAGCTTAAGCCCCCTGTAATAGCTGTAGGTAGGGTCCACCCTCTTCAGACACATGACTGAAAATGGAGGTATGGCTCAGGGGAAGATTGGGCACTGTTAGTCTGAGAGGGAAGGGACGGATGCTGGAGATTAGCTCATTTTTCAGAAGCCTTGACATGCTGAAACTTGGGCATGTTTTATAAATTTATAAACTTGGAGCTGCTCTTTTTCATTTTCTTTCTCTCTCTCTCTCTTTCTTTCTTTTCTCTTCCCTCTCTCCCTCCCTCCCTTCCTCCCTCCCTTTCTCCCTTTTCTTTTTTTCTTTAAGCCAGAGTTTCTGTTTAAATTGCCAAAACATCTTTAAAAGATTTTCTATTTGTAGACCCTCTCAAGTCTAGCCCAGTTTTTTTTTTTTTTCTGTCAACAGGTAGTGATGCATGTCAGGGCATATCACTACTACATCTTAACATGAGCCTATGGGATGTTAATAAAATAGAGAGTGCACATTCAGCTATCTGTAATTCTGTGAAGTCAGGCCAGATGCTTAATGCACCAGTTAGAAACTGTACCAAATCTTTCTGAACAATTCCAAAGGGTATTGGAGAAATAATTAGATTTTAGCAGGTCACAGATGCCTTAGAATACTAAAAGGTTTAAAAATGCTATATTAAACTGTTCTTCTGATATTTGCCTTTTATTAGTCAACACTTAAAATGTACCTAAAAACAATCACATATCCCTTTTAAGTATGTTTCCAAAACATACAGCACTGGAGTGAGATCTGTCATTACAGGACTTGAAATAGAAATCAAAGCAAAATCAGAGTGGTTATTTCCCTGCCTGACTGCTTGTCTGCCCACCCTCTGGAATACCCTTCTTTCCCCTACCCTGAGTTGGACTATTACACTTCAGGAATGGGGAGAAAGGGAATTTAAAAGAGCTACAAAACAACCATCTGAGAAAAAAAAAAAAAAAAAAAAGCACCTCTTTGGCCTCTCAGGAAAGAAAAGAGGATCTGGGGTTCAGAATAGGTTAGCACTTAGCCAAAAGTGATGTGGTGAGGTAGCTGGCAAAACTGAAAGCCTGCAGATCCCACCTTTTTTCTGTTGTCAGTGCTTTTTCTGTATGGCCTGTATGTAAATGGTGCACTGTGCCACTCCCGCTTGGCTTGCAGTAGGCTGTACACTTGACCCCTTCATACTCCCAATGTCCTGTCATCTTTGTCTCTTTGTTTTAAAATGCAAAAAAGAGATTTTTTTTTTTTTTTTCCAATGGGCCTTGGGAAAAAACGGAGACTTGGACTAAGCAGAGTGAGTGAATTCTCCCTCTGATACTTACTTTATGTGTGGCCCTGGGAAAAAAGCTTCAGTTCTTTGAGTCCTAGTTCTCTCATTTGTGAGGATGAATATAGGGGACCCTCATTTAACTGTTATGGACTTCAATAAAGCAGTGCATATAAGAGTTCATTACTAAATTTGACAAAGCACTTACCAAGACAGAACTAAAACCTATGGGTAGTTGCTTTTTATCTTCCTGGTGATGAGTGGGGCCAGGATCCATTCAGAAGGCACAATCCATTAATGTTAAATTGAGCAGTGTGTTTTAACAGTTTATCTTTGGGAATGAAACAATTTAAGAAATGCTTCTGCCTACTGTCCTAGATGCTCGGACCTTGAGATAACAGTATCTAAGGCTGGTTCTGAGACTTAATTACAACCAAAGAACAAATTCTTTATCCTTGGAAATTATTAGTATAAAACATAGCTTTGGATGAATGGCTAACAGTTAATAAGAGCAGATGAGTGTATATCTAATTATTGAAATGGGTATTTACAAAATATACAAGTGCATTGCCCTGGAGCCAAGTGATTCTCTTTTAACAGCTGGCTGTTGCTGCTAGTCTTGACCAAAGCTGTCATCACTTGCAACCATCTTATTATTTCACTATTTTTGGAGTATTGGCACTAATTTTAGGTGCACAAACAGACCTTCTGAAAAGAAGATTTCCTGAAATTGTTGTCAGATTTTTATTATTTCTGGAAACCAGCACTGTAGTTCTCCTTCTGTTTGAGATTATCTTTTTTAAGGATTGCTGTTTCCCAGCAGTCCAGATTACTTAGGTACATAAACATGTTTAATGTTGAAAGAACGTGGTCAGAGTAGAATCAAAGACTGTTTTATATTATATCTGTTTTATAAATGACTACGGAAACTTCACCTCATTGGCACCATCTAGGAGAAGCAGATTTACTGTGATTAGTATTTCTTTTTGCTGGGGAACTGGTATGAATCAATTCTTTGCAAGATTTTTTTAGAGGATAAAGTATTCTTAATTGATTAGGTTGGGACCAAGTGAATATTTTACAATATCATCTATTCCAAAGAAAAGTAAGTTACAATTAAGTCACATTTACCATTTGGAAATTTGCTATGAAATACAAATCTATTTAAACTTTCAGAGCGTGATTCATGACACATAAAGATGAAATTATGTCTATAGTTTCCTCTGCTTCACTTCCTTTGGACTATAAGTGATTAACCTTAAATTGGGGGAATTTAAATATTTTATTTATTTATTTGACACACAGAGAGAGAGAGAGATCACAAGTAGGCAGAGAGGCAGGCAGACAGCGAGGGGGAAGCAGGCTCCCTGCTAAGCAGAGAGCCCTATATAGGGCTTGTTCCCAGGACCCTGAGATCATGACCTGAGCCGAAGGCAGAGGCTTGACCCACTGAGCCACTCAGGTGCCCCAAATTGGGGGAATTTAAAAGCATTTTGTAATTCTTTCTTTAGTTGTTTTTATTCTTTCTGCTTGACATTTAAAATATGTTAGTGTTACAAATTTACAGATGCTTTACTAGGTTCATAAGTGTTTAAAAATTAAAATCTAGACTTGACAAGTCTTATTAGAAGTTACAAATATTGGCAAAAATTATTTGTACTTCAGTGAGTTTTTATTCTTAATAAGTTGTTTTTAAAAGCAAAGGTAGAATTAAGTATTTTAAAAAGCATTACTTTTTAAAGTCAATCATTTTTGTTTGGGAGAAAGCTCAGAAGCTTTTTGGTAGTTATTTAATTGCTGTGTTTACACAGAGGCAATATAGAGCTATTTGACTCCCTTTCCAAGCAGTCCCTCTTTGTTTTCCTCAGTAGCCCAGGGAACAGGCGTGTCACTCTCAAGTGCCCCCATGTAATTCTGTCCTCCCCTTCTTCCCTAGGGCAAGCTAGAAATAAGCTTATCAGATCTTATCTTACTGACAAAGAGCAAAGCTTGTTGGAGGACTAAAGAGGAGGAAAGGACAAGTAAAATATAAATGACAGGTTTGATACAAAAAATACTAGGTTAACATTGGTTTTTCAATAGTCAAACTTTTTTTGAAAGTAAGATTTAGATCTTTTTAAAACATTTGTTTGACTTTTACTTTATGTACAATTTTAAGCGCCACGGAAATTAAAAATTTTACTCATATCTTATACACTGTAAGTGAACTTATCAGCATCATCATTATCATTGTTCTTGTCATTGTTATTATTTGTTCCTTGTGAGCAAATCTTTCTACCTTATATTTGGAAGTGGTTAGAGAAAACATCTTTCATCTTATGTGCTTCCAGAATAGTTTTCTAACAAAGTAGAAATAGCTTCCTGATAGAAAGTGGAAATATTAAAAATGTAGGAATAAATTATTATGTGTTAGGTAATTATAAGGAATTTTTATATATGTCTATATCCTGTTTTCTTGACTAAACATTAAAATGTTTATAAGGAACTTTTAAATCATACTTATATCCTGTCTTTTTGACTAACCAGTATTACCATCTCCATCTAATACCAGCTGATATCTACTAATTGCATAGCAGGTGCCAGTCCTGAAGCTTGTTTTGGGCACTCTCTGGTGGTCTCTCTGGTTCTAAGAGAAACAGATGCTATTCAGGCTCAGATGGTTTGCAGTTTTTAATGCACTTGATCCAACTCACTAGCATCCTCTTTGTTTCTTTTAAATTGGTTTATTTCCAACTAAGTTGAGGCTTTCCCAAAGCTCTAGTTCCAACTTTACAGGAGAGTCCATGAGACTCCCAAGTCATTACTCTGCATCCAGGATTGTACTCCCTTGACTGAAGAAAGGTTTCTCTACATGGCAAGGAAATCATCTGCTTTAGAAGGCTGAGAGCTGACACTTGCTGAGAAGGCTAGAATGGCCCAACTAAGCCATGACCATTAAAGAAGGATACTTGTGTGAGGTCACATGTCACAGTCAAATCACCAGTATATCTGTTAGGAATAGGGGGCAGCTTTCAGAGGCTTCTGGTTTGTATCCAGATTCACATCTAGTCTAACATTGTGATGATCAGGGATATTGGCCTGTATTTTTTTTTTTTTTTTTTTTTTTTGTATGTGTGTGTCTTCGTCTGGTTTTGGTAAAAAGATAATGTTAGCTTTTAAACATCAGTTTGGATATGTTTCCTCTCTTTGTTTTTTTGGAAAAGTTTGAGAAGGGTAGGTATTAAATCTTTTTTGAACGTTTGGTAGAATTCACCATTGAAGCTGTCTGGTTCTGGATTCCTGTTCCAGGGAAGTTTTAAATTACTGATTCAATATCCTTGCTAGTAATTGGTCTATTCAAATTTTCTCTTTTAAGAGTCTGTTTTCAAAGGTTGTTTCCAGGAATTTATCCATTTCTTCAGGTTGACCAATTTGTTGACACTTAATTGTTTATAGTAGTCTCTTATGCTCCTTTGTATTTCTTTGGTGTCAGTTGTAACTTACTCTCTTTTATGTTGGAGATTATTTGAGCTGCTCTCTCTGTTTCTTTTGAAGGGCAGGGAAACTTCTCCTGGAAACTTACCCCGCTTGGCTTTTTCTCGTATCTCATTGGTTAACACTGAATCACATGTTAATGCCTAAATTGATTATTTACTTACAAAGCTAGATTAGACCATGATGATTGGCTGAGGGAGAGGACCAGTTTCCCTCAAAGAATGTTATTGAGAGGAAGATACCCGAATAAAATATGCTGTTAGGAAGGAAGAAGGAAAGTGGATGGTGTGTAGGCAATTAGCAGTGTCTACTATATTTCTAAAGTGCTTGTTGCATTCCCATAAGTAGTATGTGAATCCTTAATTGTCAGGGCTTCTGTTTGTTTTTGCCAATCTAATGAGCATAAAATGGTACTCTTTGTTGTATTCTTTGGCATTTTTGTTCTCAGTGGGTTGTACACCCTTTCAGACGTTTACTGGCCCTTTGGGTTTTCTCTTCTGTGAAATGCCTGATTTATGTTCTTTGTCTTATATTCTCATGACTAATTTGTATTTTTCTTATTGATTTATAGCAGTTTTAAAAATTTGTTCTTAATAACAATTATAAGGTTGTCTTGGTAGTGTCTTCTGCCAATGAATGGCTTGTCTTTATATTTCTGTTTTTTTTTTTTTTTTTTTTTTTTTTTTTTTTTTTTTTTTTTTTTTT